>NC_137678.1:48644632-48824632 GCF_963989245.1 Nansenia antarctica | reverse complement strand
CCAGTCTGGTCAGAACACTGAACCGTTTGACGTCCAGAAGATCTTGAACAACTGACCTTCTTGGCGGTCTCCCCTGTTCCATCTGGATTTGGTTCTGATTCCATGAGGGCTCTTTCTTTTCCGGGGACTGTTTCAGAGCCTGGGCCCTTGTCAACACAGCAGCAAATGCTTTCCTCTGCAACTTGTTGATGCTTTCTCTGGCGGTGGTTGCTAGTTCCTTAGCCGATTTGGTTTGCCACTCACTTTCTGGCAGACTCAGGAACTTGGGTCCATTTTGCCACTCTGAATGTTCATCCAGATCCTGAGGGCTTGCTCCTCTGGTAATCCCATCAGCAATGTTTTGAGACCCAGGGATCCACCACCAGTCCTGAACTGCTGTGCTGCTTTGAATCTCTCCAATCCTATTGGCAAAGAATGTTTGGTAGCCATAGCTTTCTCGCTGTATTGCTCCAAGGACTGTTTGACTGTCGACCAAGTGAAACCACCTTCCAACTTGGATTCGGCTGTGCCGCTCGAAGAACTTCCTTAGCCGTGAGGCGAACGCTGCTCCACACATCTCTGCTTTGACAGCATCACCTTTGTGGTCCAAGGGAGTTAGCTTTGCCTTGGATTCCACCAATCTGATGATGGAACCCTGGTCTGTGGTCCATCTTAGGTACATCACTGCTCCATAGGCATGCTCACTTCCATCAGAGAACGTGATTGCCCATGGTGGTTCAGTAGTGAAGCCTTTGGGGGTTAGAACTCTGTTGAATGTGACCTTGCTGAGTTGATGGTACTCCTCGAACAGGTTGATTGCATCTCCTCTGAGGCCATCTGAGAGTGCAATGTCCCATGTGTCCTTGACCGGACCGCTTTCAGCTTTAGCCTCTTGGAACGCTCTCCGTACCAGAATAGCTCCCTTCTGCTTGGCAGGAGTTACTAGGCTAACTGGGTCATAAAGTGCTGACACTTGACTGAGAAGTTCTCTTCGTGTCAGAGGGTTTGGTGTCTGGGTTCTGATTTCCTCTTGCTGAAGGTCTTCACCCAGTCTCATCTTTTGCTTTCTCTTTGAGAAGTTGATTCCGATCATAACGTGGAGCTTATCTTCCTCGACTCTGTAGCCCAGGCCAAGCGCCTTGTTGTCATCATCACACATCTGGTTTGGTAAGACCATGGTCGTTGCCTTTGCCCTTTCCTCTTCACCAGTGTGCTCCTTCCTCCCACTTTGCCCAGAAAGGACCCATGGCTTTAGCTCAAAAACTCCAGCCCTCAGGATCCTCTCCACATTGGCTGTGATGATCTTTAGCTGGTCTGGGTTGTTGTGAGAAGTGAGGATGTCATCAACGTAGCTGTCATTGTGAATCACTAGACGCTCCTCTTCAAGATGGGCAAAGAGAGGGAGGTTAGCAGTTTCACGCATTGCCAGTTGCGCGATGCACCCTGCTGGTTTGTCTCCAATGTTCACTCTTGTGATTGCATATTCTCCCAGCTCTTCATCCTCAGCGTCTCGCCAGAGGAACCTGTGCAGGTGCACTTCTTGGTCTTCCAGCCAGACTGAGTTGTACATCTTTTTTATGTCACCCAGGGCAGCGAATACTCCACCTCTGAACCTGAGAAGCACAGCTCGAATCTGGTTGAGAACGTCGGGGCCTTTCATCAGCAGGTCGTTCATGCTCACACCTCTGCATCTTCGGCTGCTGTTCCAGACGATTCTTACCGGAGTTGTGACAGAGTGTGGGTTAGGGGCAATGAGGTGACTGAGGTACCAAACTGGTCCATCCCAGTTGGTGATGGTGTCTTTAGGCAGTTTGAGCGCAGCTCTTCGACCGACCATGTCATGCACCTGTGCAGCGTATGCCACTTTCCATTCAGGTGTTTTGGCTAGTCGCTTTTCTGTTCTGAGAAATGTAGCCTCAACTGTTCTCTTGTTGTTCGGTAGGGAGACCGGGTCTTCCACCCAAGGATACCTGGCATGCCAGTGTGGCTCCTTGCTGTGGTTGTCTTCGGTGACATAGGTGAGACCGTTCCTTACCACTTCAAGCTCTCTCTCCTCTGCAAGAGTCATTTCTTTGCCGCCAGGTTGACATTTTCCACAGCGGCAGCCTCCACACTTTGGATCACATGCTGCGCCGATACTGTCCCATTTCCACCACTCTAGGAAGTCCCGGTTGGTGGTTGAAGTGCTTGACTTCTGGAGCGTGGCGTGAACTTGAGTGTTGGGATGTTTCTTTGAAACAGGGCCAGTGAGTTCCTCAGACCTCACAGAAGCAGTTCTCAATGATCTTGCGAAATGTGCTTTGGACATGTGGGCTGACACGGTGAGGTCTTCGAAGAGCTCAGGATGACTCCCTCCCACCGTCATCCCCAGTGGTCCATCCCACAGCACAAGGTCTCCAACAACTTTAATCCTTTGAGGTGCTAGCTGGCCTTCTCTGTGGCTTATGAGCAGATTGATTTCCCCGGGCCTTGTCAGCTCTCCAAGTGGGATGTCTGGAAAGAGTTTCTGGAGCCATTTGGGATCAACACTTTTGTGGAAGTCTGCAATACTGTCAAGACCATAACATACCAATTGGTGTGATTTCAGAGTGCCTTTGGGAGTTTTCACCCTGATCTTCAAGAGGTACCGCTTTGTCTCCACAATGGTCTTCATTCCTCCAACACCATGGACAATGAGAGTGATGTCTTCACTCCTGAGGTTCAGTTTAACTGCGGCCTTGTGAGTAATATAATTAGTGTCAGACGCCAGGTCGATTAATGTTCCAACCTTTTCTCCAGCATTTGCTGTGACCTCCAGAAGCATCATGATCACTGGCAGCTCCTGCAATCCACTCTCCACTAGAAGGCCTGGTTGCTTCTTTGTGGTGCTGAAAGCCTTTGATGTAGCATTTGAGAACACATCATGAAACTGTTTTGCCAGCTCTGGGGAAAGCTTCCTTACAAACCCCTCTTGTTCCTCTGTGTACTTTCTCCTGCTTTTCACATCCTCTGAACCAGGTCCGCTCTTTTTCTGTGATGAGTTATTCTTCTTGTTAGGACAGAGATAAAAGTGATGCTCAGGAGCATGTTCATCCTTGCAGGCATGGCTGGTGCACAGGAAGTCATCTCTGCAGTATGAACTGTCATCATGAACTTCAAGACATCTCTTGCATGCTCCCAACTTCTTAGCTGCAGCCTTCTTTTCTGCTAGCTTCAGTGACCGGAACTGCATGCAGAAGTAGAGCTTCTCCCTGTGTTTCCCATCTCCACAGACAACACATCCAGTGTGTTCGTCGCCTGCCTTGGTGGATTTTGTTCTGGCCTGTCTTGGCTCAAACTTGGTCTCTCTCCTGCTTGGTTCTTCATCCCTCAGTTGTTCAAGCTGCTCATATATGCTTTCTTGCTCTTTGAGAAATGTCAACAGGCTGTCGAACCGGTTGCCTGGAGTCACGGCATTTCTTGCCGCATAGACAAGCCATTCCTTTTTGAGTGATTCTGGGAGTTTTCCCTCGATGGACTTGGTCACCAGAGGGTTTTTTATAGCACCAGTGTCTCCAAGCTCAATCAGATCTCGAAGCGACTTCTCCACAGCTTGGATTAGTTCCACGACTCTCAGTGGTTGGTTACTTCTGACGGGTGTCATGCCCTGCAGCTCCTCCACTATTTCAATAGCAATGGATGTCCGATTGCCATAGCGGTTCTCCAGAACACGGAAGATGTCATCAGCAGCACTGTGAGTAGTGAGGCGAAGGTCTCTCATGATCTTGTCATCAATACTGTCCAGTAATTGGGCCTTCTTCACCTCCTTGGACCCAGTCGGTTCACCCTGCCTATGGAGTGCTTCCCAGTCCTTTCTCCACCTGTGGAAGTCACGTTTGTTGCCAGTGAACTTGGGAAGGGCCGTTGGTTTCAGTTTGATGGTTGGCACAGGATGACTGGGCGCAATCGGTTGTCTTCTGGCTTCGTCCTTTATCCTCTTCTGTATGAAGTCAGCCTTCTTGGAAACCAGATTGATGGCCTGAAGTTCCAGATCTTTTAAGTTATTCTGGATTCGTCCCTCTTCTTCAGGGATCCACTGTTTCCACCGTTTGTGCACCTCCTTCGCTGTCTTCACCAGTCCTTCCAGGTGGTTAAGCATGAATTCATAACCCTCCTGGTTCATATCCTCCTCACTGGCTTCCACCGCAGTAGTGCGCCTGCACTGCTGCTCTGCTGCCTGTAGAATTATGGACATTTCATCAGCTCCAAAGTTGTCCCACAGGGCCGTCTGGAGTAGACTTTTAACTCTCTTCAACTTCAACACACACTCAGTCGCAGTCTTCGCCAGATCGGCAGTTTGCACTGCGGTCAGCTCAGTCTCTCCCTCTGCCTTTGCCTTTGTGTGAAGTTGGGCCTTCACATTGTCATTGGCTTCCATGACTTTGTCAGCTGCTGTTGTGAGTGCCTTGAAATTGTCTCTGAGTTCCTCCTCAGACGTGTCCTCATGGTTCCTGGTAATGCTGTTGACCAGACGAGTGAATGCTGCTTTTGCTGTCGTTCTCTCCGTCTTGAGCTGCTCAACAGTGGCCATATTTGGAGTTGGTTGCAGGCGATGGTTTGAGTGAGGCCTTGTGATGAATTAGTTGAATGTGAACTTGGATGTCCAGGGTCCCAATTTGCTGCTCCTGCTGTTTCAGTTTGCTGGCTTGAGAATCCTGGTTTTCCAATTCACTGGTCTCCGTTTCCTGGTTGTCCAGTGGGAAAGCGGTTTTTCACTGTCAAGTTATCTGTGGTTTTCTGTGCTTCCCCTAACTTGAAAGGGCTTTGACCGTTTGACCAGAGTTTCACTGGGACTCCACTCTTTCTGCATCCAATGACAAGACAGCAATTATCTTTCTCCTTTTATTTCGGACTTAATTTTGTCTCTTTTTTCATCAGATTTACAAGTTTAGCAGTAGTAGTAGGTGAAAAACCTTTGAAAAGGTATAAACACAAATAAGCGGCTAAGAAACAATATGAAGGAATTTACAATGCAATAAAACATTTTTACAAGTAATTAAATAGTTTTCCCAAAATTATGTACCGCCCTTTTAACTTTACCATAAACTGAACTTGATATCAAACACCCAACAGCAACCAATTTGCTATCAAACAAATCTAAGATATCAAACAAACAACAACACACAGCCAAGTCATCTCACCGTCAGCCACTCTGGTCTTTGCAAACAGTTGGTTTGAGCACAGCACTGCAGTAGCATATGTTCCTTCCACAGTGTGTTTGTTGAACTGTGAGACTGCAGACTACAGGGAGTGGTGATTGTTCAGGTGAGCTGCTGGGTGATTAGCGAATTGACTTCAGCTGTGCAGGCTATGACTGTCATCTCATGTCTCTCCTCTGGGGGGAAATGGGGGCCAAAACCCATGTTGGGATGGCTGAGTTTCTCTAGGGAGGGGAAATTGGGCTCTCCTTCCCTGTCTGTGAAGGAATGGCACTGTACTTGGTTTCTTGTTGAGTTTGCCAAGACAGTGTGTGTGTCAGTGTGTGTGTGTGTGTGTGTGTGTGTGTGTGTGTGTCAGTGTGTCAGTGTGTGTGGGTGTATGTGTGTGTGTGTGTGTGTGTGTGTGTGTCTGTGTGTCAGTGTGTGTGGGTGTATGTGTGTGTGTGTGTGTCTGTGTGTCAGTGTGTGTGGGTGTATGTGTGTGTGTGTGTGTGTGTGTGTGTGTGTCTGTGTGTCAGTGTGTGTGGGTGTATGTGTGTGTGTGTGTGTGCGGCGTGCGCGTGTGTGTGTGTGTGTGTTTGTACCTTCCTCATCTCCTCCAGTATGTCCTCCTTCCTCTTCTCTTTGGGGATGGAGCCGATGAAGAGCCAGCAGTTGTCCAGACTCACACACACACCGATGAACTTCCCCGGTCTAATCTCACGGTTGTCCAGCAGGTGGATGGCTCTCTGGGCTGCCTCTCTGGGGTGGGGAGGACGACAACGATGTGTGTGTGTGTGTGTGTGTGTGTGTGTGTGTGTGCACCTGGTGGTGTACATGATGAAGGCGTAGCCCCTGTTCTCTCCTCTGAACTCCACCATCAGTCTTAACTGTGTGTGTGTGTGTGTGTGTGTGTGTGTGTACCTGGTGGTGTACATGACGAAGGCGTAGCCCCTGTTCTCTCCGCTGAACTCCATCATCAGTCTTAACTGTGTGTGTGTGTGTGTGTGTGTGTGTGTACCTGGTGGTGTACATGATGAAGGCGTAGCCCCTGTTCTCTCCTCTGAACTCCACCATCAGTCTTAACTGTGTGTGTGTGTGTGTGTGTGTGTGTGTGTGTACCTGGTGGTGTACATGACGAAGGCGTAGCCCCTGTTCTCTCCGCTGGACTCCATCATCAGTCTGAACTGGTAGATCCGTCCTGTTCTCTCAAACACTGGCACCAGCTCATCCTCAAACATGTCACTGGGGATCTTACCCACAAACACCTCACACCTCCGTGGAGGAGGGGGGCCCTCCCAACCTGGGGAGGTGGGGGGGGGCAGGGAGGAGGAGGGAGGAGAGAGGATGGGGGAGGGAGGAGGGGGGAGGAGAGAGGAGGGGGGAGGAGAGGAGAGGAGAGAGGGAGGAGAGAGGATGGGGGAGGGAGGAGGGGGGAGGAGAGAGGAGGGGGGAGGAGAGGAGAGGAGAGAGGGAGGAGAGAGAATGACAAGGGATGAAGGGGGGAGTGTGAGAGAGCAGGGAGGAGAGAGAGAGAGAGAGAGAGAGAGAGAGAGAAGGGGGGATGAGGGCGACAGGGGGGAGGGGGAGGGAGGAAAGATGAAAGAGGGAGAGAATGAGATGAGGGTGTGAGGGTGAAAGAGAGGAGGGAGGAGAGAGAATGACAGAAAAAGGAGGAAGTGTGAGAGAGGATGAGAGAAAGAGAGAATGAGATTAGGGTGTGAGGGTGAGACAGAGGAGGGAAGGAGGGGAGAGGATGCAGAGTAAATAAAAAGGGGGAAGGGGGAGGAGGGAGAAACAGGTGGGTGGAAGAGAAAGAGAGTGAGAAAAGAAGAGATGTGTTGGCCTAGGTGAATTTCACATAGTAATAACACTGTTATAACACATTTGATTAGATGTTCTTATTCAGCTATAATGGGAAGACTGATCAACACTGTATGTGAAGGATTTGAAACACACCCAACACAACAAGCACGCGCACGCACACACACACACACACACACACACACACACACACTCAGACTCTCACTCTCACTCTCACTCTGACTCTCTCACACACACACACACACACACACACACACGCTCTCTCCTCTCGCACACGCACACGCACACGCACACACACCTGGAGGAGGTCCACCAAACTTCCTCTGTCCGTTCTCCTGAACCATGTTGTAACCGGTCTTCTCCATCAGTTCCAGAAGCGCGGCCTGGTTCGAGCTCTCCATCATCAGGCCGTCCTCCCCCAACAAGTTACCAAAGCTGTCCCCGTCCATGACTACCGCTATCAATGCTGCGTCCTCCAATAGTCTGTCCACTATTCTCGGTTCCTTCTCAAAAACGCATTGGAGGACAAGATCTAAAAGGTTAATCCCCCTTAGATGTTCTTGCATTGTGGGCTCATTGGGCTGGATGAATTAGTTCCCTAGGAGCCTGATATGATGCATTTTTGTGTGACTATATGCCAATTTTGTGTGCTTATCAAATATTGCAATACTCATTGTTTAACCGTAAACATACTTTAAACTGACCACTCTCAGTAGTAAACAACACATCCTTAGGAGCAGGCACATACCATATCAAGTAACAGTGAGACCAGTTTAACTCGTAAGGACATAGGAGCCTTGCAGTGGTCATCAGAACAGAACAGCATGGACACAGGATAGAGCCATGTATAGGAACTAATGTCAGTATTGTAAGTTACGAGGTAAAGCTATTCCCTCTCTGAGAACAAGTATAAGCTGTAACTTCAGTACCATCAGTACTTTGCTCGGCATTCCCTATGTCGCAGCCATGCTCGGCATCTCCTATGTCGCAGCCTTGCTTGAAGCTTGGACATAACAGAGCATGATGCCTTGGAAACATCTGTACAAGAGAATGTAACCCAGATCTGCCTAATGCAATGATTACGATTCAACCTTCTCTCTGAGTCATCAATATGTCATTTCCGGCCACCTGACTAAAGATCTCCATATATCAGAGCCAAAGTATTTAAGGCTTATACATTATTATACAGTGAATTGAGGGCTGCTTGGGCCAATTAGAAACTAATTGTTGTCATGATTGGGATGTTGTTGCCATGGACACCCACAGTGTGCAAGGAGGTTCAAGGAGTTGAAGAGCACAGGGAATTTCCCCTACTTGGACAACCAATGTATCCCGCTAGGAAGCTCCTCCTCTTCCGACACCCTGTCCACCTACATCAAAGCAACGCTATTGGACGTCACTGGAGAGTTTGTGAAGACACAGACCAATCACTAACAGGTAAGGTTGGATATTACCGTTACTGTGTATAGTGGAGCTAGTTTGCTGGTGAAATACCATGTTTTTTTAGGGAATCCCATAGCCTGAAACTCCTTCAGAGGTTTAATGTTTTTCATTCATTTTTATTAATCAGGGTATCCGCGGTGTCTTGAAAAGTATTAAAAGTTGATAAATCAATTTTGGGGAAAAATAAAGACCCTTAATAAGTATTAAAAAGTCTTATCACGATTTTATGAGGTCTTGAATTTTGTAGGTCTTTTTCTGAATTAGTCTCTGTCCAAAGAGTTTGAGTCCTAAAAACTTTTAGTAAAAAATGTATTTAGTTTTATTAAAAAACAAAGATGAACCGGAAATTCTGTTGTATGATAGTGGTCTAGTCTATTGCAAACTAAAACTGTTAAGTTAAAGGTGTCACTGATGTAATCGGTTAAAGCTCGAAGTGGCGGTGAGGTCTGGAAAAATATTGACAAGGTCTTTAAAAAGTCTTAGAAAGGGTATTGAAATTAACCTCAAGATTCCTGTATATACCCTGATTAATGCAATTAGTAGATTTGAACCCTTTCATAACCTTGCTACGACTCCTCCTGGTCTGATTCTTCCGTTGGTTATCCCCAGGCCTGACAGTGACCCCTTCAGGAAACGGTTGTACGGTGGAAAAAGAGAGCACGGTTTTGGTTGAGGAAGGAGAGAAACCTCAGGAGGGGAAAGGGTGAGTTCAATACAGGAGGCTCTAGATTAATCTCTAGACTAGATTAGATTAGATTCAACTTGATTGTCATCGCAGAGTGCTTGTACTATACAACGAAATGCAGTTTAGTATCCAGCCAAAAGTGCAAATAGTGATATAAGGGCACAACATAAATAGAACAAGAATGGTAGTGATAGGTGACTATGCAATAATATAGTTATGTGCAGAGGTAGTGTTGTAAACATCAGTTTAGTTTAGATATACAGTTATGGGCTATATACAGTTATGAGCTATGTACAGTTAGGTACTATGTGCATCATTGGGTCATAATAAAGAATAGAATGCCTACAGTATTCACATCAACATTCGTTGATGCATGTAGCGGATGTCTGTACACAAGTTGTTATCACTACCTGATTGTGTATCGATGGCTTTGTATATTTGTGTGTCTGCTTCCAGACCCAACATGGTCATCCATGTGTGTGACGAGGCCAAGAACCTGAAGCAGGACTTTCTGTGTCCCCGAGACCTTCTGGTCAACGAGATGCGCTACTTCGCCATAGAGTAGCTGTCTGTAGACGCCCAGCGCTGGGAGGAGGTGGCACCCCCTGGTGGACATCTCTGTGCACTGCGACGTGCAGATCTTCCACTGGCTCATCAACTACGAGACACGCCGTTGTATCCGACAGCAACAATGACGTCACCCAGACGCGGTCAAAACATCTACTGTACGACGTCAGCTGTGTTCATTCATCTCTGCGTTATCACTTCGTGAGCTTAGAATGATAAGGTTCTATCTCCGTTAGGGTGAGAGGGGTGTGTGGAGGTCAGGCAGACCGTCTGATCCGCACCCAAGCGACCCCAGGTGTCGTTATATGGTACTGCATTAGAGTTTGACTTAGTCTGTGGAGATTAGACTCTGATAAGGTTCTATCTCCGTTTAGGGTAGTTCAGAGATATTGATCGTCAACGTTTTTACATTCCATGTTTTGTGAGATGGAACCTTTGTATTTGATGAATTACTAACTCCAACATGTCAACATTTTAAAGATAACACCACACAGGCATTAATAAACACCTAATGGATCAGATTATGTAAAAAAATCAATTTGGACAAAAATGGAGATAGAACCTTATAATTCTAACGTCACGACTTGGCTAACTATAGATACACACCTGGATGTCTGAGCGATCACTTAAATTGGTTGGCAAGATTGGCAACAGTCTTGGGCAAGGCGGCTGCTGTCCTATGTAATATTGAATTGATACTATGAAGTGAGTGTGATTTAGGACATACGATATGACTATGTTTTCTTGCTAGGTCTGATTGATTGATTGATTGATTGAAAACTTTATTAGAAGATTTGCAGAAGTAGGTACATGCCAGTACATATTACATACAAGGTCAACTAACAGGATAAAAACCCAAGAAAGCCACTGGCTTATTTCAATTGGGGTCCTTGATTCTCAATTCATCGTTACATGTAAGACAGACAAAAAACTAGTACTATCTACAAGATAATACAGACAAATAACTATTACTATCTACAAGATAAACATACATCCATCATGGGAAGAACAATACAACAAAACATAAGGTATGTACAGCGGGTAGGACAGGTGGGGACATACACCACAGGTGGGGGCGGGGGACAAAACACAAAGTATGTACAGTGGGTAGTTCGGGTCTTTTAATCTGATTTTTGATTTAGAGGGTCCAGTTACGGATTGCAGCCTCCTGTAAATGTTTTTTGAGAGTGGTTTTGAAGGTGGGCAGTGTTTTGCACTCCTTTAAGATTATAGGAAGGGCGTTCCACATTTTTACTGCATAGTTTGCAAACGAGTTTAACCCCTTGTTTGTGGTGCACCGCGGTTGAACGTGGTTCGTGGAGCTTCCTCTGGTGTTGTATGTGTGGACGTTGTTCACTTTTTGGAAGTATGTTGACAGGTACTTGGGTGTCTTTGTGGTGTAGCGTATCTTGAAGACCAGGCTCAGTGCAAGCTGCTGCACTCTGTCAACTACTCGTAGCCAATCAAGGCTCAAAAAATGAGCAGCGGTTAGATGTGTCCTAGGGTTGAGGCCTAGCAGAAGCCTAACCAGTTTATTTTGGGCTGTCTGGAGTCTTGTTTTATGGGCCTTTGTGGTTCTATAGTACCATGATGTTACGGCATAGTCGAAGTGACATTGAATGAGATCTCCTGATAGGGTCCTCAGTGTGTTTTTACTGACAAGTGAGGATATCCTGTACAAGAATCTAGTTCTATGGTTCACTTTTTTGATTACTTTTGCTGCCATTTTATCTCCGGAAAGATTTGCCTCTAAGATGGAGCCCAGGTATGTAATATCCTCTTTTCTTGTGATATTAATGTTACCCACTTTTATTTTAAAATGTTCAGCCTTTCTGAGTTTAGATGGGGATCCGTATAGGATGGTTTCAGTTTTACCTAGGTGTATTGATAGTTTATTGTCAGCTAGCCAGATGCAGATTCTACTCAGTTCAGTGCTTAGCGCTTTTTCCACCTGCAATATGTCCCTGTCAGAGACCAGCAGAGCCGAGTCATCCGCGAACAGGAACAAATTGCAATCACATGCTGATGACATGTCATTCACATATATTAGGAACAGTAAAGGTCCCAATATGCTTCCTTGTGGAACGCCGCAGGTCACTGGGAGGGGGGGGGACAGTGTTCCGTTCACACTAACCACCTGTTCCCTCCCCTCTAAGTAGGATTGCATCCAGCTCACCGATGTTCTATCGAACCCAATTGCTTTCAGTTTATCTAACAATATGTGGTGATCTACTGTGTCGAAGGCCTTCTGGAGGTCCAGCATGACCATGCCGCAGTACTTGCCCGAGTCCACCTCATGGTTGATGTGGTCGTTCAAATAGAGAAGGCATGTGTCAGTGGAATGGGATGTTCTGAATCCTGATTGAAATTCATACATCAGATTTTTTTCAGTAAGGTACCTATCAACCTGTTCATAAACTATTTTTTCCATAAGTTTCGAGATGGAATTAAGTCACATTTACATTTAGAAACTTAGGGCCGGTTTCACAGATAAGGCTTAATCCTAGTTCTGGACTAAATCACACTTTCAATGTAAAATCTCCATTGAAGATCCTTTTTTAGTCTAGGATTAGCCATAAGCCTTGTTTGTGAAACCGGCCATAAACGTTTTTTAAACACAAAGACCATAGTGACAACAGCGTTTCTCATTAACTATTGGCCAGCAGTTGCCCTCTTAACTCCGTTTTTTTATTTGGACTTGAATGGTGGTGTGTTGTTGGTCTCTGGCAGTTTGTTTTGTGGTTGGTTATGTGGTGTTTGTCGGTTACAGAACCCAGCAATGTGATCTCAATCCTGATCTCCTCTGAATTCTTGAAGATGGACACGTTAGTAAGTGTTGTGACGTGAGCTCAGTTGCCTTGTTATAAAGTGTTTTTAAGCCCCCAAGTTTTCTTTTGTAAGCCGGAGAGCAGGCCAAGCTAAACTGATTTAAAACATATTGTCAGTTAGAAGAATGTCAATAAAGCTTTGTTCATAAAGGGGGCGGCAGTGGCTCAGGCGGTAGAGCCGGCGTCTAATGATCGCAAGGTCTGCAGTCCGCCGGTTTGAACCACGGCTGGTTACATGTCGAGGTGTCCTTGAGCAAGGCACGGAACCCCCTAATTGCTCCAGGGTCGCTGTCTTTGGCCGACCCCTTGCCTAGAGCATAACATACCAAATTCAAACAATTGACTGACAAGTTGATTGCATGGCAATAAAACTATTATTATTATTATTATTATTATTATTATTATTATTATTATTATTATTAATCTACTTTATGTTGGGTGCTGATGTGCTCAAAGAAACTCAAATTAATCAGTCATTTAATGAAAAGTGGCCTTGTCCTAAAAAATAAAGAGGGAAAATAAGGGGTCTTTAGACTAGGGCTGTTATTTAGTCTTAAATGCACATTTGAAGGTTAATTTCTTAAAATGTTTAATTATATTAGAAGATGTGCTGTGAAATGCTCATCACATCCTATGATCATATGGGAGGCACCATAATAAATAGCTAAACCCTCCTATTACTCAGGCTTTTAAACTGACTACAGAGTTCTTAGTGCAGTAAGGGTTTTTGATAAATTGACCCCTGTTTGTTTCCACCATTCTCAGGTAGAAGAGTGCATCCAATACTGCCACAAGCACATGACCGCTATTGTGGCCACCCCCTGGCTGCAACATGAACTGCATCAACAGTAGCCTGGCTGCTCGCATCGCAGAACTCTTCAACCACAATGAAGCCGACGACGTCAAGGACAAAAAAGACCAATTCAAAAGGTAGCCAAGAAAGAGACAGATAGAAGGCTACGTAACAAGAGGCCCCGGGGGGTAGTCCATCAACGTCACTAAAGGAAAATCCAGGCTTATTTTGAAAAGTCTCGCGAGACTCTCGTTATGCATTTTAAGGGAGAGTAGGGTGTCATTTGAGAGGGTGTCATATCTCAGCCAGACTTGTTGTATCGTCAAAGAAGTTGGAGAAACAGATCAGGTACCGATGTGTCGTTTAAAACAAGACAAAAGCAATCCCTGACATGACTTGTTTACAATGCTCATGTATTTTTCCCACCTCCTTAGTAAACTGTTTCAAACGAAGATCGAGCGTCTTTTTGATCTTATAACCGCGATAACCCCGATTCCCAGGGTAACGCATCGACTCTGACCAGGTGAGTTCAGAGCCAGAGGTGTGCGTTCATTGACACCGCACTGTTCTTGTCAACGTTGTATGACTGTCACTCTGCATCTCCCCTGTTACAGGTGTGGTCTGTGTCTAAAGCTGTTGACCAAAGACGTGGTCTGCGTTCCGGGGAAAATTAACATCGACCCTCAGGGAGACATCACATATACACATACTAGGTACTGGACTAGCCACATTGTTCATGGATATGCTACATACATTTGACTTTATCAATCAAGAGGCTTAGAAGACCATATTCAAAGGTACTGTCTTCCATAATGTCCACAACTATGGTGCTAGTGAGAAGAAAAAAAAAGTCCCCCAAAAGAAGGATCATTGGAGGTAGGCACATCCCTCCACAGGAGCATAAGCTTCAGAATGTTGGTCTTTTTGAACGTTTGGTACCCTCAAACTAAGGATGCCATGGTATAGTATCCAACTACACCAAAGTCAGAATCGCTAAAGCCCCGTTTCTATATTCTAGGCCTTTATTTACTTTCAGTGGCTGCAGGGAGAGGATTGTACAGCATTTTTATTACACCTGTCATAGCCATGTGTGTTAACAGGTTGTTGTTTTTTTATTTATCCTCAACACCAAAAACACAATCGCTCCCAAGGCAGAAGACCTGGGAGGTACATGAGTATGTGACCGGGCTGTACGAAGAGCTCAAGTCCTGGGTGTTGGTCTACTGGAGGATCTGGGGCACCGTCAACCACCTCACCTGCTCCCGCTGCCAACAGGTGTTTGTGTGTGTGTGTGTGTGTGTGTGTGTGTGTATGTATGTGTGTGGAGCAGTGCATGGTCACAATGAATATGTGTGTATCATGTAATATACAGTGGAGTGCAAAAATGTGGGCACCCCTATTCAAAATGACTTTTACAATTAATATCTAAGTGAAAAGAAGCAAACCTAACCTCTGAATGGTATAAGTTAAACATTACACATTTCATCACATTTTATTTTTTAACTTTTTACAGTTTCAAAATAATAAATCAAGTAAAAAGGCCTTGTGCAAACGTTTGGGAACCCTATCAGCTAGTACTTTGCAACTCCTACTCGGGCAACTATTGCTAACTAAAGCTAACAGCTTGCAAACGATTCCTGTAGCCAGCTAAGAGTCTTTCAATTCATGTTTTGGGAATTTTTCCCCATTCTTCCTAGCAGAACACCTCTAGCTCAGAAATATTCTTCGGCCTTCTTCCATGCACGGCATGTTTGAGATCTCTCCACAGATTTTCAATAATATTCAAGTCTGGGGACTGTGATGGCGTTTCCAAAACCTTCATCCGTCTTTCCCTGGAGGTACTTCATGGTTGATTTTGAGGTATGCATCGGGTCATTGTCTTGCTGGAATACCCAACCTCTCTTCAACTTCAATTTCTGGACTGACCTTTGAATATTATCCTCTAGAATGTCTTGACATTTGGTGGAATCCATTCTTCCTTCCACCTGCACAATATTGCCTGTGCCCCCCAGCTGCTACACAATCCCAAAGCTTAATGGATCCACCTCCATGCTTAACAGTTGGCAAGGTGTTCTTCTCTACAAATGCTTCATTTTGGTTTTGGTTTTGTCAGTCCAAAGTACATTGTTCCAATAGGCTTCAGGTTTCTCAAGGTTTTCTTTTGCATACTTCAGACGTTTAATTTTGTGTTGATGTCGTAGGAAAGGCTTCTTTCTGGCAACTCTGCCATGTAGGTCTTTGTTGTTTAAGGTACGCTGTATTGTTGTCCTGTGAACAACTAGACCGGTGTCTGCTACTCTTTTTTGCATCATCCTTAGACAACTGTTTAGAGGAACCCATGGTTTTTAGCACCACTGCAATCGGGTACTTTAGAAGGCATGGAGTTACTTCAGAATATATAGTTCAACCCTGGAATTATATTCACCTCATTGAAGCTCTAACGAGTAAATCACCTTGGTCTGGGCCTTAGTAATCATCTTCTCAAAAGGTAACAAAGAATAATCCAAAAGGGTTCCCAAACATTTGCACATCATCATTTTAAAAACCTTGCTTTAAAATTTGCCAGAAATGTTTAACTTTGTAGCATTTAGTGTTCAGGTTTGCTTTCAATCACAAGATGAATCGTAACAGACATTTAAACCAGGGGTGCCCACATTTTTGCACCCCACTTTTGTATGTTCTACTGTATATTTTTGCATTTGTATGCATTAAGAGGTATTTAAAACGTCTATTTGTGTGTGTGTGTGTGTGTGTGTGTGTGTCTGGGTAGGTGTTTGTTTGTGCAGAGCTGTCCCAGTGTCGGTACCACCCTGAGGGTGTGATGTACCCAGGGATGGGGGCAGAGCAGGGCTGGCACGGGATGGGCGTCTACCCCTGCTGTAACCAGAGGGTCCTCCGCTTCGACCCAGCCGGTATACCCAAGGTGGGATTTTTCTTTACACACACACACACACAGCTACTAGCTCTACTGCCCTACTGAACGCTCAATGAACCACACACGCACTCAATGAGCCACACACACACTCAATGAGCCACACACACACACTCAATGAACCACACACTCAATGAACTACACACACAATGAGCTACACAGACACTCAATGAAACACTCACTCAATAAACCATACACTCAATCAACCACACACTCAATGAACCACACACACACTCAATGAAACACACACTGAATGAACCACACACACACACACACACACAATGAACCACACATTTGTAAGTGGGCAGTGGCGGTGTGGCCTAGTGGGATAGTGAGATGGACTGGTGATCAGAAGGTCATGAGTTCAAATCCCACCACTAGTGTGTCCTTGAGGTCAGGCACTTAGCCCCAAATGACTCCAGGGAGACTAACCCTGTAACCCTGTAATCTGTAATCTGTAATCGCTTTGGATTAAAGCCACCTAGTTTAAAATGTTTTTATATTTGTTTATATTATTCACTCACACTTCCACACTATGAACGCCCAGCTCTGATGATGTCACTCGGCGATGATGTCACTCGGTGGTGATGTCACTCTCACCGAGTGTGTGTGTGAATGTGTGTGAACGGGTGAACGAGAGGCCGTTGTAAAGCAGCTTTGGGATAAGACTCTATGTATATAAGTGCAGTCCATTTACCATTTCTCTCTCTCTCTCTCTCTCTCATCCCTCCATCTCTCAGGTCGGTAACAAGCCGGTGTTGAGGGATCAGATGGGCGTGCGCGGGGGTCAGCTGAAGGTCAAGTACCTGTACGAGGACTCCACCTACAACCGCAAGGTCAACGCCGTCTCCACGACGATCGCGCACCACAACGGCAACGCGGGGGGCGTGGGGGTTCAGCCGGCCGCCAAGACAGCCACCGTCACCGGCCTGGGCAAGGAGCGCAGCGTGGACAGGTGAGGACCACACACACACACACACACACACACACACACACACACACAGACACACAGGCATGGACACACGGATGGATACACACAGGGACGGACACACACACACACACACAGGGACACACACCACTGGGGACGGATACACACACACACACACACACACACACACACACAGGGATGGACGGACGGACACACACACACACACCACTGAGCACACGAGCATACACACGTACAGGGACGGATGGACACACACACACACACACACACACACACACTGGGACGGACGGACGGACATGCACACACCACTGAACACACGAGCACACATACACACACACACGGAAGGACAGACAGACGAACACACACATACCACTGAGCACACACACGGACGGACGGACGGACACACGGACGGACACACAGACACACACACACCACTGAGCAAACGAGCACACGCACACACGCAGACACACGCCACAGAGCACAGTTTCATATATTGATACTGATGATATCTGATACATGTCAGTTTCCGTATCAGATTATTTAACTCACCAACTGCCAAAGCATTCCGGAGGAGCATCACCACCACCTCCAGCCAAGTGTTCTATGTGGTTTATCTACCTAGCAACAGCACTCTGATACTACTACACGAAGCGTCATCCTTTATGGTGATTTTATCTGGTGAATAAAGTCTACGACCCTGTGGCACTTTAAGAATGTCGACATCAATCTGAGTGACTTCATTCACCCTGGGCTCAGACGGTTTACCACAAACATCGTGGCTGCGTTCGTAAAATTGCTCTGGAAATCTGATCAGCACTCATGGAATGTCCTCTTGTGTCCAATCAAATTACTCGGCCCCTTTATGACGTTGTCGAAACCAGTGTGCGCTTTGCGAATTCACGAACACAGCCCCAACTGTCAAATGTTTTTACATTTTTAAAAAGTAAAAATAAAAAAGCTATTTGAATAAGGTTCGACTGTTTCTCCAGTGTCTATACAAAAAACTAACAAAAAAACCGACTCTATTTTGTCTTTCATTTTCTTTCTTTTTGTTCCTTCTATCACGGAGACTGCCAATGGCGCCGGGCCTGAGCTAGATTACTCTTCCTGCTACGACTGACGAATTGACGATTCACTTGCTTAGTCAAACGTATCGATCGTAAGTCGCTTTGGAATAAGGCGTCTGCTCAACGCCAAAAATGTAAAATGTAATTGTTCTCCCTCCCCCCTCCCCCCCCAGCAGCACGGGCTCCAGTAAAGGTTCCACGGAAGGTTCGTCCGCCCCCGTCCGAGTCAACGGGACCTCCGTGGGGGTGGGCACCACCGGCGGCGTGAACGGGCCCGGGACCGGGGGCAAGCTGTGCGGGCCCCTGACCCCCGAGCAGGCCCTGAGGCAGTACCGCTCCCAGCTCACCACCCTGGAGCAGACGGAGATCCACTCCTACCCGGAGGTCTACTTCCTGGGGCCCAACGCCAAGAAGAGGCCCGCGGTAGCCGGGGGCAACAACAACGGAGGGTTCGACGCCGAGCAGGGGGGCTACATCCACGTCCCCCACGACCACCTGGCCTACCGCTACGAGTTCCTCAAGGTGAGAAGGGCGTAGACGCACATACGCACGCACACAAAGACACACGAACAGACACACACATGCACGCACATTGTACACACGCACAGACACACGCTAAATACACACACGTACGCACAGACATACGTACGTACGCACACACACACACACACTAAATACCTGAACTTTGACACCTTTGTCTTACTACTGTGAGCATACTCAGGATATTTCTGTCAGCTACGATCCTTCAGATGACCTGTGGCTACTAGGCTTTATGACGCGCCACTGTTTCACACACAGAGGCAGCTGCTTGGCGTGTGGCTCGCAAGTGGTGTGTCAGTGGAAAGAACGTCAGGAAGCAGGGAGACAGACAAGCAGGGAGACAGACAAGCAGGGAGACAGACAAGCAGGGAGACAGACAAGCAGGGAGACAGACAAGCAGGGAGACAGACAAGCAGGGAGACAGACAAGCAGGGAGACAGACAAGCAGGGAGACAGACAAGCAGGGAGACAGACAAGCAGGGAGACAGACAAGCAGGGAGACAGACAAGCAGGCAGACAGACAAGCAGGCAGACAGACAAGCAGGCAGACAGACAAGCAGGGAGACAGACAAGCAGGGAGACAGACAAGCAGGGAGACAGACAAGCAGGCAGACAGACAAGCAGGCAGACAGACAAGCAGGCAGACAGACAGTATCCCCCCACAAAAAAAACCTTGAAACCAACCGCTAAACCCCTCCCTCCCTCTCCCCCCCCCCCCCCCCCCTCAGGTGATCGGCAAGGGCAGCTTCGGCCAGGTGGCCACGGTGTACGACCACAAGCTGCAGCAGCACCTGGCGCTGAAGATGGTGCGCAACGAGAAGCGCGTCCACCGCCAGGCGCAGGAGGAGATCCGCATCCTGGAGCACCTGAGGAAGCAGGACCGCCAGGGCACCATGAACGCCGTGCACATGCTGGAGAACTTCACCTTCCGCAACCACATCTGCATGACCTTCGAGCTGCTCAGCATGAACCTGTACGAGCTCATCAAGAGGAACAAGTTCCAGGGCTTCAGCCTGCCACTGGTCAGGAAGTTCGCCCACTCCATCCTGCAGTGTCTGGAGGCGCTGAACCGCCACCGGATCATCCACTGCGACCTGAAGCCCGAGAACATCCTGCTGAAGCAGCAGGGCCGCAGCGGCATCAAAGTAGTTTGGGTTGGTTTGTTTGTTGTGTTTGTTGTGTTTATTTAAGCGCTTATGTATTTATTCGTTTATTTAAAAGGGACAACGGACAGTCATTGACTCTCCCTGAATTAGCTGGGTAGCTAAATTACATCAGGACACAGGGCAGGTGAATCCACAGGGGAAATACGGCCTCAGATGTTATAAACAATTTAAAACAGAACTACAGGACATAGTAATATCACATAAAACAGAACTACAGGAAATAAAAACATCACAGAATTATCTTATTATATTATTATGCATCAAGGTGATTGATCAACTTAGCTTGAAGCCTTTTATTTATAAAGTTACATGAGAGCAGTCTAGAGTTTACAGTCCAGAGCCCCAGAGCCCCCCCCTCCTTCTCTGAGCACCCCCCTTATATACAAAGTCGACACCCTTTATGAGATCACCGATTTTGGCAAACAAATGTGGTGACAGGAAACGCTAGAGTTTAGTAAGTGTGCAACAAGTCAATGTCACAGTCCCCAGGCAGACTGAATTGTTAGCTACGATTTCCCAGAATGTACAGATACAGACTTCAATTCTCAGTCTATTTGATATAAAACTCCAACAGTTTATTTAACCGTTTTATTTAACCTGGAGGATAGTGGAAATACCACCGCTCACCACTCCGATCCGTGATCAGACTTAGCTGAGGTGCTGCAACTGAAGAGTATCGATAGAGTGCAAAACAGCATCCGCACACTCAAATCTGTGCAAAAAAAACATAGTTTATTGCGCAAGCTTTCGGTCATAGATCTTCTTCAGGCATGCCTCATAAACTATACTTTTTTTGCACAGATTGTAGTGTGCGGAAGCTGTTTTTTTGCACTCTGTTTACCCTGGAGGTCCCTTGAGATTAAGATGTGTTTTTTGAGGAAGACCCGGCCAAGGTAGCGCACCAATATAGGGTTACTACCTTGGGAGGCTCAGTAGTGGTGATGGTGGTGGTGGAGGGGTTGAATTATACAGGCTCACACAGATACACACACACACACACACACACACACTTCAGTCTTATTGGAGATCCTCTTGGATTATGTTCTCTATTTCACACACTGCGAGTGCAAGCCGCTTTGTATACCAGATATACACACACCCACACACAGATGCCCTAACATCTCCCTCCTCTCCTCCTCTCTTACTCTCCTCCTCCTCCTCCTCCTCTCCTCCTCTTCCTCCCTCTCCTCTCCCCCTCTAGGTGATCGACTTCGGCTCCAGCTGCTTCGAGCACCAGCGCGTCTACACCTACATCCAGTCGCGCTTCTACCGGGCGCCCGAGGTGATCCTGGGCTCGCGCTACGGCCTGCCCATCGACATGTGGAGCTTCGGGTGCATCCTGGCGGAGCTGCTGACGGGCTACCCGCTGTTCCCCGGCGAGGACGAGGGCGACCAGCTAGCCTGCGTCATGGAGCTGCTGGGCATGCCCCCGCAGAAGGTCCTGGAGCAGGCCAAGCGGGCCAAGAACTTCATCAGCTCCAAGGGCCACCCGCGCTACTGCGGGGCCAACACCCTGCCGACTGGCGCCACGGTGCTGACGGGCACACGCTCCCGCCGCGGGAAGATGCGCGGCCCGCCGGGCAGCAAGGAGTGGAGCGCGGCGCTGAAGGGCTGCGAGGACCCGGCGTTCACGGACTTCATCAAGAAGTGTCTGGACTGGGACCCCCAGTCGCGGCTGACCCCCACCCAGGCGCTGAGGCACCCCTGGCTGTACCGCCGCCTGCCCAAGCCCCTGCCCCCCCCCTCCAACTCCCTCCTCTCCACCTCCTCCACCACCTCCTCCACCTCGGAGAGGGAGAACAAGGAGAAGAGCACCAGCACCAGCCACCACCACCACCAGACCACCACCCAGATCGGGGTGGGAGGAGGAGGAGGGCTGGGGGCTAAGAGGGTCCCGGACCACCACCACAGTAGCACCTCCTTCCCCTTCATCCTGGCTATCCGGGGACCGGGGTGGGTGGGCGGCGTCACGGCGACGGCGAATAACAAACTGAGGAGCAACCTGATGGGGGACTCGTCCTCGGGGGGGGAGCGGTATACCCCTCCGCACGGTGCTGCCTAAACTGGTCTCCTAGAGAGAGAGAGAGAGAGAGAGAGAGAGAGTTCCTCTATCCTCCTCCTCTCCTCCTCCTCCTCCTCCACCTCTACCTCCTACTAAACCCCCTTTCTCTGCAGGGGGTGGGGGGGTGGGAGTATGGACAGGAGTGTAGCATAGGTTTTAATTTTGGTTGTTTTTTAGTTTTTTTTTCCGGTTGTTTTCTACAAAAACGGGTGTCGACACCTGAAGGTCTTTTGATTTTTTAATTTTTAGCTGAACTTAAACAGATGTTGAAAAAAAGACGATATAAAGTTGTTTTTGTAACGGCGAAGTTTTATCGAGCGGCTGTGTGATTTTCTCTCGGACGGACCTTTTGGTGAGGTTCGTTTGAGGTGGTTTCTTTTATTTTATTTCTAGAAGTTTCTTCTTTTTTTTCTAAACTCTTGTGTGTGAGTGGATAATAATGCTTTAGATGAGTGGATGTTTTACCTATGTGTGTTCTCACGTCGTGTCACACACACACACACACACACACACACACTAAAGCACAGCTGCACTCACGCCCGCCTCATACACACTCTCTAAACGCTCCCACCCCTCTGCCCTTGTCAGGGCCGTGTTCTGGGTGGGGCGTAAAAGGGCTAAAGATGACTGTTGTTGTGTATCGTGTAGCAAAGCATTCTGGGTTTTACAACGAACCAATCATGCTGACATTATTGGCCCAGCACACACACACACACACACACACACACACACATGCACATACACACTGATTGTTTGACATTGTCAGGTGAATGATTAAGAAAATATGTTTTGTAGCAATAAATCAAGCCTGCACCTCTACTACTACAACTTCTACTTCTTCTTGTTCTCCATCTCTCTCTCTCTCTCTCTCTCTCTCTCTCTCTCTCTCTCTCTCTCTCTCTCTCTCTCTCTCTCTCTCTCTCTCTCTCTCTCCCTCTCTCTCGTTCCTTGCATGTCTGCTCGGAATGTGGCATTAGTGTTGTGTGTGTGTGTGTGTGTGTGTGAGGGATGGTATGTGGTGCTAGTATGTGAGTCAGTATGAGACCGACTATTTCTGTCCCCAACATCCCTCTGTCTGGGGGAAGGGGGGGTCGTCTCTGGCTCTTTCACAGAGATGTGAGTATTCCCCTCGGTACTTGTAAGGATTGTTAGCTAGAGGCTAGAGGTTGCTATGCTGCCAGGCTGACACACACACACACACACACACACCTCTATAGTGAGTGCTAGGAACGTTAGTGTTGGAACACGAGAGGTAGTGTAAAACACATGCCCCCCCCACCACCAGTCACTGGTTGCCATGGAGACTGGCGTAGTCGGCGGTCCAGGGTTGGGGGAGGCGGGGGGGGGGAGGAGGAGGAGGCGCCGTTGTCTCTGGGGAGTTCAGGTCGAGGGGTCGAAGGTTGAGAGGAGGAGGTAGAGAGTATGAGGTAGAGGGGTAGATGGGTAGAGGTTAGGAGGGAGATGGGTAGATGTGGAGGGTAGAGGTTAGGAGGTAGAGGGTGATGGTTAACGGTGCTGAGGACAGAAGAGGACTTTCTCAGGGAGGAATACTTTATACAGTCACGTGGAGAACACAGGACACCCCATGACAACCGTTTTAAACATATTTGGTCTTCATTTTAACTTCATTATAACTAAACCACTAATCAATATATCACACCCCCACATTTATTACTACTTAAAAAATAGCCTAAAGTTAGAATGAAGTGCACCTCACATCAGGTGCAAATGATTAGAACATGGTTAAGAGAGGAACAACAGACACAGCTCTCTGAGGCCTTCAGGAAGAAGGGTCTAGATGCCCACGAGACTGGGAAGTCTCCAAACAATTAGAAATAAACCAGAAACCAAAACGTTTAAGTGGTGAACATTTAAAACAACTGCCTACATGGCCAGGTCAGGCCGCCCTAGCAACTTCAGCCCGAGAGCAGACCGCAAGATGCAGACCGCAAGATGCACTTGATGTTCTTATTCCTGTTGTAAAGCACTTTGAGCTGCATTTCTTGTATGAAAGGTGCTATATAAATAAAGCTTTACTTACTTACTTGCTTACTTAAAGAAGTCCTACAGGTCGCTCTTGCCACAGTTGATGTCACAGTATGCATCTACCATCCGAAAGAGACTGCACACGTTTGATTCTCATGGGTGGTGTGCAAGGAGGAAACCCTTGCAGATGTCCTGGTTTGGGGCTGCTTTGCTGCAGCAGGGCCTGGCCAGCTCACCATCATAGAATCCACTATGAAATCTTTATTGTATCAAAGGGGGTTCCATCTTTGGGACCGTATGTCCCGAAAATGTAAGCTGAAGTGGATGTGGACCATGCAACATGACAGTGACCCCAAAACATCCCAGTAAACCCACCCAGGAATGGCTCAAAAGAAAGAAATGGACTAACAGATTTCCCATCAGTGCTCCCAGTAGGGGTCTGATCAATGCTCTGTGCACCGTACTGGCCTGAGTGGCACACACACACACACACACGCGCGCTGAGAGAGAAACTCCTGTCCAGCTCCTTTTACAATTATTGATCCACGACCTTCTGATCACCAGCCCACCTCACTGTCCCCTAGGGCACCACTACCCCCCACGCCTGCTTATAGACACACACACACACACACACACACCACTACCCCCCACGCCTGCTTATAGACACACACACACACACACACACCACTACCCCCCACGCCTGCTTATAGACACACACACACACACACACCACTACCCCCCACGCCTGCTTATAGACACACACACACACACACACCACTACCCCCCACGCCTGCTTATAGACACACACACACACACACCACTACCCCCCACGCCTGCTTATAGACACACACACACACACACACACACACCACTACCCCCCACGCCTGCTTATAGACACACACACACACACACACACACACCACTACCCCCCACGCCTGCTTATAGACACACACACACACACCACTACCCCCCACGCCTGCTTATAGACACACACACACACACCACTACCCCCCACGCCTGCTTATAGACACACACACACACACACACACACACACACCACTACCCCCCACGCCTGCTTATAGACACACACACATACACACACATACACACACACACACACACACACACACACAGACACACACCACTACCCCCCACGCCTGCTTATAGACACACACACATACACACACACACACACACACACAGACACACACCACTACCCCCTACGACAGCTTATAGACACACACACACACACACACACACACACACCATGACAGCTTATAGTTATAGACGTCCTTGACATAATATGTGACACGGTCTGGTGAAAAGGGCTGCAAAGTCGTGCAAATGAGCAAAAACCTTCTTTTTTTCCATCGTTTTTTTTTCTCCATGTTACCAAAGTGGAAGTGTTGAAGAGCCCACTCAATATAACAAACAACAGCTTTAGGATCACTAAATACTTATAATTTGTGAATTGGATTCACAGTATAGTCTGCCGTAGCCTACTGGATGAGTGATACATGGCTTGTAAACAAACGTACGTTTTAGGACGTGTTCAAAAGCAAGGACTGTGTGATCATGTTAGTGTGAGTTATGTGGTTTTAGCATGTTGGTGTTGTATCAGCATGTTGTGATGTGCCAAACATGCAGTTAGATGTTCACAGCGATGCTCCTTCTGCGTCTGTTTAGACTCAGAGAGTTTCTCCAAACATGCAGTTAGATGTTCATGGCGATGCTCCTTCTGCGTCTGTTTACATTCAGAGAGTTTCTCCAAACATGCAGTTAGATGTTCATGGCGATGCTCCTTCTGCGTCTGTTTACATTCAGAGAGTTTCTCCAAACATGCAGTTAGATGTTCATGGCGATGCTCCTTCTGCGTCTGTTTACATTCAGAGAGTTTCTCCAAACATGCAGTTAGATGTTCGTAGCGATGCTCCTTCTGCGTCTGTTTACATTCAGAGAGTTTCTCCAAACATGCAGTTAGATGTTCATGGCGATGCTCCTTCTGCGTCTGTTTACATTCAGAGAGTTTCTCCGCTATTTGGTTTGAGGTTGACCAACGTTCAAATAAGCATATCTTCTATCAACTATTTCCAGATTTCAAAGTATGACACACCATTTGAAAGCTGACAATCTGCTTTCATCCACTTTCATCCAAAGTCACTTACATTGCAGTGAGTGGGAAATAAATGTTTCAGTATATATGGTCCCAGCGGGGAATCAAACCCACAACCTAAGGCTCATATTCATATCCAGGTAGCCCTCGTCTCTGGCCACAGTGGATTGTGTGTATGTGTGTATGTGTGTATGTTGTTTGTGTATGTGTATGTGTGTGTGTGTGTGTGTGTGTGTGTGTGTGTCTGTGTGTGTGTCTGTGTCTGTGTGTGTGTCTGTAGGGCTGTAAGATGAGGGACCACATAGTGAGTACGTCAGACAATGGAAACTGCGGGGACCACCAGGTGAACTCGGCCCAGACCAGACTGCTCAACGACCTCCTACTGCACAGAGACGCAGTTTGTGTTTCCAATACGCCACCATCAGAGGGGTGAGTGTGTGTGTTTGTGTATGTTGTAAGAGTTGTCTCGTGTATATGTGGAGTATAGTGTTTGTTGATGTGTGTGTGTGTGTGTGTGTGTGTGTGTGTGTGTGTGTGTATGAATGATGAAAGGCCTGTCGAGTCTCCTCTCAGTGGGGAGCGGGTGCTGGACTGTGACATCCACCTGGAGCCTGGGCTACTGGGAGAGGGCAGCACTGGGAGTATCCCTCTCTCTCTCTCTCTCTCTCTCTCACTCACTCACTCACTCACTCAGTCTCTCACTCACTCACTCACTCACTCACTCACTCCCTCACTCACTCTCTCTCAGAATCAGAATTCTTTTTATAACTATATTCGCACTATATAGGAAATTGACTTAAAGACACAGACAACAATATAATATATAATAATAATAATAATAAAAAACAACAACAATGTAATAAACAACACTATATAAGCAAACATAGTTTAAAAAAGACAATGACAGAAAGGGGCTCTCTCACTTTGTCTCTTATTTGCAGTTTTCCCTGTTGAAGAACTGGAGCCTACAACTGGTAGGGTCAAAGTTTTATTTTATTTTTTTCAAATCAAACATTATTTATATAGCACATTTCATACAGATGCTTTACAGGAAGAATAAATACAATACAATTCTGTGCATTATGACTGTTCACTTCAAATGAAGTGTTCAAGTACACTGCAAATGGTTTTTAGAATAATGTATGCAGTGTTGGTGTAACTTTGATAAAACATAATTGAATAAGAATATTTAAATGACCCTAACCCCCCTATCCCCTAACCAACCATCAGAACCCCTAACTTACACTTTGCCCTTGGCAGAGGCAGCAGTCCCTTCTGTCTGAGGAGGAGGAGTACACCACGGGGTCAGAGGTCACAGAGGATGAGGTCGGGGATGAGGAGGAAGTTTCCAAGAAGCAAGGTTATGGACTCATCCAGACCAGTAGCTTCTAGCAATTAATGTACCCCTTCAGTGTGCAGATCTGAAGGAATGGTGTCAAGAAAACAAAATGGTGTCAGTGCACTTTATCCCAACTTGAAGGCTAGGTGGAGCCAACACCATTTTGCTTTTACCTATCCACATATGTAATAATAATAATAATAATAATAATAATTCATTGTGTTTATATAGCGCTTTTCCGGGGCTCAAAGACACTGACAATATGGGAAAACACAGAAACAACAAGCAACAGATAACATGAGCACATAGAACACAGAATTAACGAACAGGGAACAATTAACACAGCAATGTCCAGGGGGGGATGGAGGTGGCAGGGTTAGGGGAGATATGTGACACGTTCTAGTCTTTTGATTGGCAACCAATCAAATTGTTCAGATTGTTCTTATGTTTGCCTTATTCCAGCTGCTAAGAAGGCAAAGAAGTGGAGCAAACCTCTGAAGAAGCAGGTGTCCTCTCCCAATGTTCAGCGCAAAGAGAAGGCAGCAGAGAAAGTGAGCATCATTCTGTAGTGTACTTATGAGATGATTGTGCTTCCCTTGGATATAATAACTGCTGGGGTTTTTTAAATGCCTATTTCATTCTTACAGACACCTTCACGAGACAACACACCATTCACGTGAGTTCAGCTATACTGTATACTCTATTGTATAGTCTGCACAAAGATCTTGAGTCTGCATCTCTCATAACACCAATCTTATTTGGTGTCTGTCCATCTTGGTTATGATGCAGCTGCCTTTATACATTGGTTGGTCAACATTACAATTTACTCAATACATTTTGAAATGTTATTCATGAATAGAAAGTTGCTGTCATTATGCATGAGGATTCATTTCAGTTCGTTTTCAGTTCAATTCACTTTGTGTGCATTTTTTTTTAAAATGTGTTAGAATGTGTCATATTTGAATTACTGAGGTAATTGGAACTGTGCATTTCCAGAGTGAGTGCCCAGAAGAGCAAATGGGACAGCTCTCGCTCTATGCGCTACAACCAAGATGCCCAAAGAGAAGAAGGTAATGTCTGTGTGGCGTGTGTGCTTGTGTGCGATACTGCAGTTGTTCTTAACTTTACTTTATGTTCACTATTTCGTTTTTATTGATTTAACTATTTTCTTCTCCCTATTTCTTCTTCTCTCTCTTTCACCTCCCATGTTCTCTTCTCTTCTCTCCCCCTCTCTGTCCCAGACCAGCGACGTATGGTGGATATTATTGGTCATCTCACTAAAATGAGATTTGGGGATCAGGAGCAAAGCAAGTCCAAGGACATAAAAGAGGTGTGTGGCGTGAGTGTCCACTCTTGATGACATCATCGCACCCTCTCTATACTAGATGTCTATGTCTCTATACTAGATGTCTATGTGGATTTTGTTTTACCTTTGCTGTCAAAAGCGGAACTGTAATCTACATTGAATTGAATTGAATTGAAAACCTTTATTGTCCCCAATGGGGAAATGTTGTTGTCAAACAGCTCAGTTAGGGCAGAAAACATTCAATACAGAAAACATTCAGTAAAATACATAAAACAGTGCAGGCTCAATAAGTAAAACGTTCCAAAAGTTCCAGCTCCAGGTCTTCCCCACCCTGCAGGGCCTGGTTGTAGAGTCGGAGTGCAGCTGGAACAAAGGACTGTCCAAATCTTTTTGTACTTTGACTGGGGAGAACAAATCTGTGGCTGAACTTGCTCCTCATCCCCGCCAGCTCGCAGTACATCGGGTGGGAGGGATTGGCCAGCATGGCCGCCAGTTTTTTCCCCATCCTCTGTTCTGCCACCACCTCTAGGCTGTCCAGCCCGGTCCCCACCACAGAGCTGGCCTTCTTCACCAGTTTGTTTAGCTTCGCAGCATCCCTGGCACAGATGTTTCCACCCCAGCAGGCCACGGCGAAGAACAGAACGCTGGCAACCACCGACTGATAAAACATTTGCAGCAGCTTGTTGCAGACACCGAAAGACCTCAGCCTTCTCAGGAAAAACAGTCTGCTCTGCCCTTTCCTGAGAAGAGCCTCGGTGTTGTCAGTCCAGTCCAGTTTGTTATTAATTTGTACTCCCAGGTACCTGTAGGAGTCCACCCTCTCGACTTCCACCCCCTCTCGACTTCCACCCCCCTTGGCAAAGGAATGAACTGTTTTCTGTAGACTGTCTATTTTTTAATAGTCTAAATTGCTCCATGCAGAAATGTCAATACTTAGGAAATTTCCCCCCATGAGGTTGGTAAGACTGACGTTGGTTTGGTTTGAGACACTTGTGTTAGTGTAATCTGTGTTAGTGATGTATAATTTGTGGCTTTGTGAGCTGTGCTTGTATGAACTGTGGTCATGTTTGTGGTTAGGGTCATATCATGTGTGGTTGTGGTTGTTACAGCATGCGGGGGGAATCTACTCCAGACTGGAGGCTCAGTTCAAAAGCCCGTCCCAGGCCAGTGGCCGACAGGGAAGCTCTGAGAAGACCCTCAGGTACGACTTTGTTGGAGCCCAACCAATATTGGGTTTTTTAGTCTGATGCCACTATGAATTATAAATGCTGTAAATGCTGCTTTAACATTTAAACAGGGTCTTTTATTGAAGCGCATTTTTGAACTGTCTCTTGTTCCCATTCCACTCCGATGCTATTTGTTTAGTTTTAGGTTTGAAAATGTACCGATACATATGCCTGTAGAGGGCCAATATTGGTTAAGAATATTATTGAACCAAATACTACCTTGCAAAAGTATTCACCCCCTGTCCCATTTTCATATGGTGCCAAATTAATTTAAGATAAGAAAAAGAAAGTCAACTTATAGCATAATTATTAACCTTATTTGCTGTCGCACCCCTATGACACAAAGGTATTCGTTTGCAAAATGTTGTTAACTATTATTCGTTCATGGAGAGATAGACTTGCATTTGAGCTAGGCTAATTGTAGGACTTCCACAACCAAGGGGTAAAAATGTGTCCAGTGTACACTGGGTAGATCAGTGGGTAGAACACTTTTTATTTGAATTCCAGGCCTATAGCCAACAAAATGTGAAAATTGTGCAAGTGGTGTGAATACTGTCAAGGCTGTATCTGCTCCATTTACATGCATGTTACATACATGTATACATTCAGTCTTAAGTAACACTCAAAACATTACAGTATGTTTCTTTTCTTTCATATTTCCCCACTCTTTTACTGTGAATCTGTCTGTCATTTTCCTCAGTCTCTCACCTTCATTTAATCTGATATTTTCTGTTCCTATTTTCTGTTCCTATTTCCTGTCTTCTCTTAGAGCAAAGACACGCAGTCAACCTCGGCCCACATAGATGACAGAAAGAGGAAACGTGTGAGAGAAATATGGAAGATGATTGTGGAGCGATAGAAAGAGGAAACGTGTGAGAGAAATATGGAAGATGATTGTGGAGCGATAGAAAGAGGAGGAAAAAGAAGATGAGGATCAATCGGGACAGATCCTCATGCATCATGAACTCTTTGAGAACGATTAACCCCAAATGGGGAACTTTGCAACAGCTACTGCCCTTCGCTGTCTCCTTGCTTGTTCTAAGCTATCGCCCCTGCAACTACTAAGGTCCTAGTTTGGTCAACTTAAGCCCAGGAGGCCTGTTTTCTTGATGGGGCTTTGTGGCCCACTGAGTCCAGTCAAGCCCTGCTCAGCCCAGTTCAACCTGACCCTGGTGTATTTGTATTGATCACCTTCTATCCCATTCGCTTTCGCTTTACTATATCGTCATGGCAATAGATTGGTGGCCACTAGCCCTTGTCTTGGTCTGCTGTATCCCAGCATTAGATCTCATTAAGTCAATCAAGGTCTTAGAGTTGAGTAATGTGTTTTAGTGCTGGACTAGAGTTAAAACCTTCCAACCCTATAGGTTGTCCAGGACCAGGATTGGAGACCACTGGAATAGCTAGATCAACCTGTATACCATAGAAACTCCTCCTAGGATGAGAAATTAGGAGCAATAAAATGTCTGATGCTATGTCTGTTAGCACCATGAACCACTGGGACCAAGATAACATGGATTAGTCTCTCTCTAACTGGTGGTCACAGTATACTTCAAGCACTGTCTATAAAGCCTCTCAATGAGCTATGGAGGAAATGCACATATAGCTGTGATTATGAAAGCATACAAGTCTTCAATTTCACAAAAATTCAGACGCAGAAAGACTTCAAATGTAAACTACGTTCCAAAATGTCCTTTTGTCCCCCTTCACCCCCCCCTCTATCCCCCCTTCAGCTAAAGCGCACCTTTCGTCCGAAGCTCATCGAGGGACCTTATAAACGGCGTTTTATGTATGTTTATACTATGACCATCAGACAGTAGGCTAGGATAAACTGTGCAGTCGAAAATAAAGTGACAAATGATGGAATTGCATCTTTCTCTTGTGACTGTGTTCACTGTCAGTTCATTTGTTGAAGACCAGCTTTATTCAATTATACTACTTTCCAGTAGATGGCAGGATAGCTTCTGAGAAGGTACAGTGCGAGGTGTTCAGTAGGCCCATTAGATCATCTTTGCCTCACTAACCCCCACACCAAAGACACTAACCTAAGTTGGACTCATGATAACTTTGCTAAACACATTTGTTATGATATTCATATCTGTCTCTTTGGCTTGAGGCCTTGTACAGGGATAAAGCAATGTATTCATCCAACCACAATAGACAAGGTATATCATCCAAGATCAGTCTCAATGTAATGTAAAACAACATTTGTTTTAGGGGATGATGGGGGGGGCCTTTCTTCTTCAGCGTATGGGTTGTTGTTTCCTCTCCACTCCACCAGGCTCGGGGCCGAGGGGCTACCCTTTTACCACCCCGAGACCTGGTTGAGGGGCTCACCCGGGCTATATTTCTGGACACCCCTCCAGAAGCCACGTCATGGTCTCGTCATCTAATACCGACAGACCGTGTATTCCGTTGGGTGGGTGGTACACCGGGCAATCCAGGATAACATCGTCTGCGGTTTGGTCCTCTGGGGGGGCCTTGATCGTGTGTGTGTGTGTGTGTGTACACTTTTTTCCCTTAAGTGCGACAGTGATTGCCTGCTGGTGTAGGTATCTGCTAACTATAACATCCTCCTGCGAACATATTCAGGAATATTGGTAAGCTCAGCGTGGACTCTGCACACTGGGGAAAACCTGGCTCCCTGTTGAAGCAGTGCACTCATGCTGCACCCTGACAGCGGATGCCTGGAATGGTTCCCTAAAACTGGGTCAAGGGGGAGTAGGGCTCCAGTTACCCCCAGAGCACAGCACCCTGTGTCGGGAGAGTTTTAATGGTCATTTCAGCACAAGCTCATTTCAGCACATTCATGAATTATGACTGAAAAGGAACGGGAGCGTTTTAGCACTATACAAACAACCAGGGTGACCGTGAACAACTGTAAGGGATGCCTTGAATGGAGATGCCTTCTTTTTTCTTTTTTTTTATTATGAGAAATTGAACCTAGAGACAGCTAAAAGTCTCAACTTTAATTAAAACATGTTCACGACAAATGTAACTTAGAGAAGGGGGATTTGTCAATAGAGATTTTTGTCTAATTAGCTGTGCTGGCAAGTACATTAGTATAAAATGCAGGGCCCCAGATGCAGGGTTACACACCAGGGCCCCGTCTAAAACACCCTATACACAAACAGATCTGAAGGGTCTGGATAGGTATAAGCAATATGGTAGCAGCTCCATCGTGCCATCAAAGACTTGGTGGATTTATTTATTTTTCGCCATCTTGCTTATTCCTATTAAGACCTGGCAGATGTACACAGATTGTACCAGGAGTAAGAGCCATAGTGGTTTCTGGGCTTCTGGCCTAAAACACTACATCACTCTCCTGTCTGCCTGACACAGAAGTCCTAGAAGCCTCTTAGCCAATGACTTGCCCTTTTGCGCAAACATTCCTCAGATTTAAAAAGAAAAGAAAAAACTAAACAATTCTCTCACACACACACACACACACACACACACACACACACACACACACACACACACAAGGAATAATAATAATAACAAAAAAATAGGTAGGAAAACAAAAAAGCATCCAGCTCTGGGATGGGGATGGACCAAACAAACATACATTTGGATTAGAGGAACAGTTCAGAAAAGATATCACACAAACAATCTCCATATAAAAAACACACTGTAAAAAGGGCCACAGGGTGACACGGTGTCATTTAAATATTGGCATTGTTTTGGTCGACAAGCCTCCACTCTGTCCTCCGCCTGTCCTGCCGCACACCTGCCTCTATCGGTTCAGATTCTGTGTTGGTTACTTTTCTTTGTTTCAACGCCTGTACAGTTTGGTTCGCTGCTCAGTCGCACATCTCCTCTGGGATCTCGTGGGGGTTGAGGATACCCGGCACGGACATCTGCAGCTTGTGTTTCTCCTCCTGCGCCTGGCGCAGTGACGACTCCCGCTCCTCCAGGAACAGGTCTGTGGTGTCCTCACCTGCAAACTCCTACAGAGAGGGGGTGTGTGTGTGTGGGAGGGGGACGCGTATCAGTGTACTGTGCATGAGAGAGAGACAGAGAGACCCCTGGCCCTGCACTCGAACAGTTATTTATAGAAACCATACCTCAGCATCCAACCATCTTAGCTCACTAAGGAAAACAACTTCTATCCATCTATCCCTTCCCTTTAATGTAGGCTTATGGCGCTGCTTGATTGGGGGGGGGGAAACATTGAGTTACCTTCACTTAGTCTTTTGAGAATTATTTTGTTTCGAAAGGGGATCCATTCATTAAAACATGTCTAAAACACTTGATTTCTGTCACACTGGGATGCCTACTTTAATTTTGAGGTAACTATTAGTTACTTCCAGGCTCTATAATCCACTTCTGAATTTGAATGTTGAATTGTGACGTCATCAAAGGTGGTCTTAAAAAGGGACTCTCACCTTAATCTGGACCAGGAAGTCTCTAAGGTGCTCCTTGAAGGCAGGAATATCCTGGTTTAGGCTGAACAGCCCGGTTCCAAACACCTTCACCTGGGCACTGAAGGAAGGGACACATAACATTATGAGACAACATACTATTGGCTGGCATAAACACCATCAACAACACAGCAAATACACAGAAGACACTCGAAACCTAAGTTAGGAAAAAAGAGAATGTTAAAACTCACTCCTGTAAGTGGGGGAAGGCTGTTTTGAGCAGGTTGGCCACGTACTCCTGGATGAACACCTGGTTGTTGACAGGGCTGAAGGGGTTGAGGGTGGTGTTGATCTTACCCTCCTACACCAGGTTGAACATGTAGGCCAGAATGGACGCGTGCATGGTCAGGCCTGGAAGACACGAGCACAGAACCGTACGGAGTCGTGAAAAAGAGACATGGCAGACGGCAGAAACCCAATGACACAGGCTTGAGTTACATGAACACTGTGTTTTCATTACTCTGTGCAGCCCGGAGGCTAAAATGTTGTGATGCTTTGGTAATGTAACACTAATGTAAGACTGATATAGGTGGTGCAGGACATGGGAGGGTCAGTGGACTTGGGGAGTTGGCAAAAACACGCAACATGACGTTGATGTTCAATAGGCAAAAAATGTAATAGACTCATTTGATCATACTAGGCAGCAGTTGAGGTATCTCTCATACCACCAGTACATCCTCTATTAATATGTGGAAGCAGGCCTTGTGTATATTCTCGCATTACTATATTCTGTGAGATATATTCCCTAAAACATTGACCAATGTTGCATACATCCATCACCTCCACTCTCTGTGGCAGTGACTGTATGTATGCACACGCTCACCAGCAGTGTGTGACGTGTCTGTGACTACAGAGAAGATGTGCTGCAGGATGTCACAGAAGTAGGTCTGGTAGAAGCTCTGGGCCGCCGCCTCCTCCTGGCCCACGTTCTGCAGCAGCGTGTACAGGACCTGCAGACCTGGGAGGAGACACGCAACACACACACTTACTACACACGCAACACACACACTTACTACACACGCAACACACACACTTACTAAAGAGGGACCGTACTGGCTGATCTGGACTCCCCAACCACACGTACAGTACATATCGTGACACGTTCTAGTCTTTTGGTCCGCATATCAGCAACCAATCAAAATGTTCCGACTTTTCTTTTGAAACACGGAACTACGTTTCAACGTTGTCGAGATTCTCGACACAAACTCGCTAGTCAAGCCAAAATACTGCAACAACGCAATGGATTCGGAGAGTAATTCCCACTGCTACCTAGTTAACTAGTTTTACATTGTTAGCAGGCTCACAAAACAAGCTGTGTTAGTTGACTAGCGATGTGTCATTGATTTTCAACAACCACGCGGAAATGTATTCAAGTTTTTTTTCGATCAGATCCCGATATGCGGACCAAAGCATTAGAATGTGACACGTATGACACAATGTTGGTTTAACTTATCCTCACCCGTGTCAGCCACATTCCGCATGGTGTGTTTAAAGGCCCAGATGATGGAATCCAACACCAGTTTAAACTGGGCAGGTGGGATCGCCAGGAATGCTGGAAAGCAGTGGGAGTTGACGGCCTGCAGCAGGTAGAAGAAGTGCGTCCTGTGCTCAGGGTACTCCTCAAAGTCCTGGAAAAACCATGAAAGACAAGGCAAAGGGACATACTGTACAGATGAGACCCAGGTACATAAGCAACAGACTTCGGCGTTGAGTTTGTAAAACATTTTCCTACCCTCAATCACCACCTACGTGCATTCCTCACTCGGTAACTTTATTTTTGAACTTTTAAACATCCCACCCAAAACAGGCGGCCTCGATCACCATTCAAAGCCGTCAGCTAGATTCTCAAACGGGGTGTGTAATGTGGAATAGGGATTCATGCTCTGTATTCCATTTCTATATGCAACGTTGTGAACATTTTGCCTAACTAAACGCACCCCATGGCAACTTATCCCATGTTAAGGTGATCATACTCACTTTATTGATCATGTTGAGGGTGCATTCGAAAACAGCATCAAAGATCTGGGGGATCTCCCCTGTGATGTGGCCGCCTAGTTTATTGACGATGGTCGCCATGGTGCTGAGGACCTCAGGTTCTCTGGCGGCAGGGACGTTTCGCTGGTAGTTGATCAGAACCGCATCCAACAGTGGACATGGGACAAAATTCTCTCCCACCTAGAATGCCCCGGAAAACATTGGATTGGAACAGATCAACACGACTACACTGAAGAGCATTCCTAACAGGTTGTTTTAGGACAGGCTTTGTGGGTTTAAGTCTCCAACACTAATGTCTCTGAGACTATTACACCAGGGTTTACAGTCTTATGGACCCACACTGTGTACACTGGATTTCAGTCCAGCTGAAGATCATTTAGACTCTAATGAGTGTATATACTTGGTTGACAATGGAGTAATACCACTTTATATTTGGGATTATAATAGGGTAAACGCTGCACTGAGCTCATAAATTAGTTATAAGCCTAACTTTCAAAAATCAATGAGCCGGTTTCCCAGATTGCATTTGTTCTCTAGAGGGGGCATCTAGGCAAGGGCTCACAGCCATTATAGGTGACCCCGGCAATTAGGGGTTTAGTGCCTTGCTCAGGGACACGCTGCGAGCTGCCGACTTTGCGATCATTAGTTGCCAGCTCTACCAGTTGAGCCACAGCCCCCCCCCCCCCCCCAAAAAAAAGCAACCACAATGGAGATATCCCATTGAAAGACTGATTCAGTCCAGGACTTTGGGTCAGGAAAGCTATCCTAATGGAAATATCATTCATTAAAAATTCCATTTGAATAGCAGGAAATCAAACAGATGATTTGTGTGACTAATAGGTCAGGAGGGTTTATAAGACAATAGTGCTGAAGACAACGGTGTCTTGCATCACTGCCGAAAATCACAGCATAGCATGGCATGTGTGTAACAGTTCAGGCATGGTTTCCTGTTTGATCTAAAAATAAGGTAGATTTTCATTGAAACATCTGTGTTTTTCATGGATGTTTGGAGTAGAAATATCGGTGTGCAGCTTCTCACCATCTGTGGATCGTTTGATCGGCTAACCCAGCCCGATATCAGTTTCAGCGTCTCTCGTTTCACCGTCCTCATACTCCTTATCAAGGGCTGTTTGGTCACCATCTCTCCTACGACAAGAGACACACACACACTAATGTTATATATTGAACGTGTTCTTTTTGAGCTAGGTGAGCCACTGTAGTTAGATGAGAAAGGCCTTATAGGTAATGAAGTGTTCCCCTGTCAGAGGAGTAAGTGGTGCCATGTCTGTACACCGGCGTTTGTTTCTCTAAAGCTCTATGTTGTTACCAAACGTTTTCTCTGCCCCATTCCTATTTGGGAATTATACGTCTAAAAGGGTTTAGACATAACAACTAGGGCTGTCACATCGTGTTACTCTCTGCAGAGTGGAGGCCAAATATTGCCAAATACAGCCAAAATATTGTGAATTCTTAAGACGCATATGAAAAAGTGTTCATTAATTTTGATGAGGAAAATAAAAGAGAAAATACAATAAAAAGCTAACAGGTTCCAGGTGTTGGAACATATTTTTGGGGAAAATGTGACCACCATAAAACACACACACACACACACACTTCAGTTTGACAGTGCTATATACTGTATATGCACGCACGCACACGCACACACACACACACACACACACACTTCAGTTTGACAGTGCTGTATACTGTATATGCACGCACGCACGTGCACACACACACACACACACTTCAGTTTGACAGTGCTGTATACTACAATACGCACAAGCACACACACACACACACACACACACACACACACACACACACCGTTGGTCTGAATGGCAGCTGAGATGTTTTCGCTCAGACTCTTGTAGACGTTGAGCATGTCCAGGTAGATGCGGTCCAGCTGAATGACGAAGGGGTAGCCCACGGCCTTGCAGGCTCTCACTTTGATCTTCAGGATGCTGCCCAGCTGTTTCACCGTTTCTGGGTCCTTCAGGATGTCCACATTCTATCATGGTGGGAATGGGTACATTAGTACATTTATTTTCAAATTGAAAAGGAGTGGCGTAAAGTCACCCAACAGCAATGTGAAAGACTGGTGTAGAGCATGCCAAGACGCATGAAAGCTGTGATTGAAAATGCGGGGTTATTCCACCAAATACTGATTTCTGAACTCTTCTAAGTTAAAACATTAGTATCGTGTCGTTTAAAAAAGAATATGAACTTTGAAAAAAAATAAAAAATCTGTCGGGCTCTATATCCAGTATAGAACATAGCTGGTCTGTGTCTCACCTTGGTGGCCTGTTGGATGATGCTGTCCCACACCTGGTTGGGTAGCAGCATGTACTTCTCTATCAGGTGCTCCTGGACCGCCTGGTCCGTCTGAGCCCCGATCATGTAGCCTACCGCCTCATAGAACGTCTGAACCTGGAGACACCGACGACCACACACCACACACACAACATGAACATAGAGAGGACAACGGTTAGCACAACAACTCATCTAGGAATCATGAACAGACACTGAAATACTTTTTTTTTCACTAGCAAGTCTTTATCTCGTTTTATTTCTATCATTTTATATTCGTTATTTGGAACAGGTGTGTTGGTCAAAAGCCTGCTAACCTAAAAGCTACCCAGGACAGCTGATGAACCCTACATGAGTCCATCTGTGTCTAGGCTGAAGCTGACCTGTTGTGGTTGGAGGTCACAGATGATGGTGTTGATGTTGTTGAGGATCTCGTCGATGAAGGGCATCACCTCGCCCACCTGCACCTGGACAAAGTGTCGCCTGCACTTCTGAGCGATCTTGATGAACGTGTCGCACGCCATGTCTTGTACACCGTCATGGGTCACTTGAGGAGGGAGAATAAATAAGAAACAGAAAAAGAGACTGAGACAGCACTAACACACAATCTAAAAACCACCGATACCCTCTTCCTCACTAACACCAACGACCAGATGCAGTGGTTTCCTCACAGTACATGAACTCAAACAGCTTGTTGACCACGGTTTTGAGGAACTTCCAGTGGGCTCTGAGAAATCGAGGATACTGGCCAAAGATGTACATGAAGTTGGAGGCTATGATGGCCTTGTTGTCCTTCCCTCTCTTCTGTTCATACAGCCCCAGTAGATCCTGTGAGACACACACACAGACGAGTGGTTAACAAAGCGGTCCAATTTCCCACGAATCAAGCAGTATCGGGTCTAATTGTTATTTGGATTGCTTTCTTTTTCAAAATTGCTTTCTAAAAAATGTGTTAAACATAGGGATGGGAACCGATAACCGGTTCCGTTGAGAACCGGTTCCAAATTGTTTGATGCATTGGAATCGTATGCCTCAGAGGTTATTGATTCCTCTTATCGATGCCGGCATGTTTTGCGCGTGCGCTCACAGTTGCTCATTACAAAAACGTGTGCGTCATGATGACGTCAAACTCTTTTTTTTAATTAATGTTCAAATATTATACACTGTGTTCAGAGACGCGAGATAATAAAACAGCTGCGTTAACTCTGAAAACCTGTGTTGTTGTAGTGCCTGATAAGACATTTTATTTATTGAGAAGACATTTACTTTTACTTTTGTGACATAATTTGCACCACAGCTAGCCCCTCCTCATCACAGATGTGGACAGGAAATAACTGTGATTGGCTTGAACCCTACCTGAGGGCGGGACTGATTACCTGTGTATAAAAATCCATGTTTCTTCTCTGTCTGGACTTTTTCTGAGAATGATTTGACTGACAGACTTTGTCTGTCATGCTTGTAAACTATTCTCCTTTTGCATAAGACAATTAAATACCGTTTCTATACAATTTGAAGAAACCAGGCTACCTTTTTCTATTTTCTATTTAGATACTTAAATATTTCCCTAACAGTTGTCCTACTTTTTTTTTTCTACCCAGAAAATGTATCAGGAATCGATCAAGAATTGAACGGATAAGCAGAATTGATAATGCTATCGGTATCAATAGCACCTTATCTATTCCAATCCCTAGTTGTACACATAAAGATATATCTTTATCTTTTACATTGAAAAACATATGTAAATTTAAGTTATTATTAAATGCAGTGTTATTTTGTTAAATGCATAGTACAATAAAGTGCAAACTTAATCAAGCACACATCAAATACTAAGTAGCCGATTTGCCATATTAATCCAGGTCTGAAATTGAGCCACATTAAAGCCTATTTAATCTCCACAGTGCCCTATAAACCCCCCCCCCCATCGTCCCTACCTTGATAACAGTGAGGAGGAACCTCTTCTCATCCTCCTCATGCATGGCTCCACTAATAGATCCTATAGCCCAGCACAACGTGTTGAGGTTCTTCCATGACCACTCTGTCCTGTTGACCTGGTTATGCAGCTTCTCTGTCATGATTCGTTCTGTGTCTGCATAGTCCAGATGGGTCAGGTACACTGGAACATTGAGGGTTAGGGTTAGAGGTCAATAGAACACTGGACACCCTCCACCATGGTGGGCTGCTTAGGAGATACTCCCAAAGACGGAAGGAGGCAATGATGAAGAGATTCAGTCAGAATACAGTAATGGATTTGTGGAGATGAATGTGCACGCACACACGCACACCACACATACGCCACACACACACACACACACACACACACACACACACACACACACACACCGAGAGTCTCTCTCATGTTCTTGTAGAGGTTGATGGAATCTGTGTCCTTCATGAACTCTCTGACCACTTCCCCCTGGTCGTTCTCTACTACGAGGACCTCCTCTGGCTTGGCCATCCGACTCACCATCAGCGTACGCACCTGTTACGGGGGATTACAAATTGTCAACACACACACACACACACACGGCATGTGGCAACTCACACATACGCTGACTACATGCCAACGCACACACAAACCCTGATCACTTGACCGGCCACACGCACACAGCGTGCGCCGTTGGCTACGTGTGTGTGTGTGTTCACACATTTTTAACTGTACTAAAAGTAACTCCATGGATATGATGTCACCATGCGTTCCCCCACACTGCAATCTGTATGAAATGGGAGCCTTACTGTGTGTTCCGTAGGCTCCCATTTAGTACAGATTGCACTTGGTCATGGTGACATCATATCCATGGAGTTTTCAAAGTGAAATTCCAACTGCCTTTCATATTCCATTGCTTATTCAGTTACGTTTTTTTCTTTTTTCTTTTTATGTATTGAACACAGTTAAACATGTGAGCCATCCCCACAACTTATTGAGACACAGAATTTGTTCCAGAAATGGTGGTGTATCTGAATAAGTAATACTCATTCATCAAATAAAGAAGAATCCAAGCATCCATATCATCTGATGCATGTATAATCATGTATAATCTGTCTATGTCGTTGTCTGATGTTATGCTTTGTGGTTTTTGTATTCTGCCTAGGGACTACATTTTTATTGACGCGTTGATGTGTGAAATGTTGATTAATGTGCACTTTTCCTGTCAACAAAATTGCTAAATGAATTAATAGATAAATGCCTCTGGCAGTTTGGACAGGCAGAGTTGTATATTTTGAGGAAGTAATTTCACACACACTGACACTACGGTGCATGTATAGGCTACATGGGTCTTTCCTCACCTTGGAGAGCACGGGAAGGTAGAGCTGTCTGCGGGGCGGGACGTCAAAGTGCTGGCTGCCTGAGAGCAGCGGGGAGGTGGAGGTGGAGAAGGGGCTCTCTCTGTAGAGCTCGGCTGCCAGGTGGTTCCAGTACTCCAGGCAGATCTTGAAGATCTCCGTCTCCTCCACCTCCGACACCAGCAGCATGTAGTGCAGGGCCTGGGGGATGGAAAACATGGACATTTGCAGTTAAACGCAAAGAAGTCAATGGACTCGGATGAGAGTTTGACCACGTTCAGATAACGAAGAAATGTAAAGTGTAAACACAGGTATTGGTTATGTATCACATAAGTAGGTATAAACAATCTTAAACAATTCCATCATGTCGCTAAAGGACAATCCAGGCTTATTTCGATAAATGTCGCGAGATTTCCAACTCTTTTCGATTTACTTATCAAAATAAGCCTGGATTCTCCTTTCGCAACGTTGATGGAATACCCCCCTGATGACAGAAGATCGGAGTCAGATGTTTAGGACCGCTGGGTAAACAAAGGTTAGCATACAGTCTCTGGGGGCATGGATTCCTCTCACCTCCATAAGAGTCTCTCAGAGGTTCAGTCTCTTCTCAATGAGCTGGCCGTGCTCTTTGAGGAAGGTGCAGAGAAACAGGCTGAGGTTCTGGATGAAGTTCTGCTCGTCGTCTTTCCCATTGGAGTAGGCCAGCCGGATGTTGGTGTTCAGGGGAAGCATCTAGGGGAGAGAGACACGGAGGATCTCAACACCCAAGACATTTGTGTTTAACTAGCCCACAAACAAGTGTGTGTTTGACTGTGTGTGGGTCTTTAACACTAGGACAGCCGTGCCTGTTTCACCTACTCTTAAGGCTGCCTCGGGGGTCATGACCGTAGTCTTTAGAATGGGAAGCTGTGCCTCTTGTAAATTAGCCTGCCTCCTACACAGCAAAACGGCTAAATATACTATACTAGTTTATCCTGATGTGATTTCGAAAATGTAAGGATACTGGGTGGTAGAACGCACATATCTAGGAAAAGTCATGAAAGGAGGGTCCTGAAATTTGATCGAGTGCAAAGGTATACATTTTTCTTTTTACTCACTTGGTCAAATGACCCCATCCATGGCTGTTCTAGTGTTAACTATTTGAGGGAAATCACTCTGTGTGTGTGTGTGTGTGTGTGTGTGTGCCCACCTGTTTGAGCTGACACATAGTGAGGGTGAAGAGAGTGACGAACTGCTCCTCGTACTGGCTGACGCTCACGCCGGCGATCTCCGTCAGGCCCTTCAGTGTCACGTTGCGGAACATTGGCACGTTCAGGAACTACAGGAGAGCAAAGTGAAACGGGTATTTATTTTATTTATTTAACTTTATTTAGCCATGTTAATGTTGGACAGGTAAACACTATGGTTATAGCTCAACCTTGCCGTTTGAGAGGCTACCTGCAATTCTTGCTGCAGTGGTTACCAATATTTGGTATTACATATCATATCATATATTATTATATTGATATATGAATTATTAAATGCAATAATGGAGCACTTTGAGCTGCAACGTTTGCAGGAAAAGCGCTATACAAATAAAAAGTTATTATTATTATTATTATTATTATTATTATTATTATTATCATCAGATAGAGACAGTTGGCAGGGGACCAGTTTGGAACTAGGCAGTGACCATTAACTGGTGTCTGTATGTGAGTGTGTGTATGAGGCCTATGGGGGTACCTTGTACACAAGTGTGCTGATGAGTTTGGTTTCAAATATATATCCCAGAGGAATCCAGTTGAGAAATCGCAGGAGGGTCTCCAGAGTGGAATGGACCAGCGGGGCATTCTGAGAGTTTTCCTGGTAACAAAACATAGTTAACGGCCGACCAAAGACAAGGGGAGATCAGTGTAAATGGTCTGTTGTTGCAAAACACTGGGAAGGGGCTTCACCTACCATAACAAACTGGCAGAGCTGGAAAATGTGGGAGAATTCATTGCACATGCTGAAAGAAAGAGGAAACCATAAAGTTGACAAAAGGACCATGGGAACTCTTTATGATAGTGGGCTCATGGGAAAGCGTGATCGGCGAGGAAATCATCAAACACATCGTTGGACAGATTACAATGCAATGGGTTATTCACACTTCAGCCGGACTGTTCTAACCATTTGCCCTGTTCACATCTGAACGTTCTACCATAGACTTCTGCACACCACTAAATGTCAGTCTCTCTTCAAATCAGGTCAGATCATACACTGTTTTTTCTCTCTCAATGGGTTGCCTCGTAACCAATCAGGTTACTATTGTACAGGTGCCCAGATATGTGAGGTGACATCTATGTGAGGTCCATATATATTTGCCTTAAGGGTGTGTACGGGGCAGTAGTAGCAGCACACCTGTCTTTGAGGTGCTTGGCCTTGACCTGGGTCATCTGGCCGCTGGAGAAGTCGAAGACCTCCTCGCTGAGCAGTTTGAGGATGATCATGTTGTTCTGGCACAGGCTCTCGCTGGTGCGGCTGGCGCCCACGATGTCGCTGATGAAGGTGGGCCAGTGCTTCGGCCACTCCTGCTTCAGGATCTGAGCGTGGTGGAGGGGAGGAGGGGTCAGAACACACAGCCCGATGTCAAGCTTAGGGGATACACACATGTACAGGATGTACAGGCACACATACACACGTGTAAAGTCAGACTGGGCATGATAGACCATAGACCAACCATAGATGATCTGTCCAGAGACCAAAACAACGTCAGCTAAAACATTTAGGGACACAGTCAGTGGCCGGCTTTCCACAGTGGGAAAATGCTTTTTCGATGGCGCTTACTCAGTACCTATTCAGTGCTTAAACCTCAGACTTTTTAGCTTCTTCTACCCCCCTGGTGCTTATGAGGCCAAACAGGGTTTTGCTGGGAAACACAGCAAACCTTCTTGCGACAGCATGTATGGATGTGCCATCCTGGAGGAGCTGGACTACCTGTGCAACCTGAATGGGCTGCAGGTAGCGCCTCGTGCTACCAGTAGTGCCAAGGGCACTAAAATGCAAAACTAGAGAAAAATCAGTCAGGAAGGAGAAGGAGAGAGAAATGGTCTGTGGCCACCACCTGCAAAATAATGTCCTTTTTGGGGGTTGTCTTGCTGTTGCCTCTCCTGTCTACCTGTTGTCGCTTTCATTTGCACCAAAGCAGGTGAGATTGATTAACAATCGTTTACGCTTCCTAACTGGACAGATCGATATCCCAGAAGTTTAATTGACTGTGAAAATTGAATTCATTTCCTATATTCTTGAGATCTAATTGCCCCCTCCCACACCTCAAAATTCTTACCTGAACAAGGATCATGTTCAGCTTTCCGATGTACACTTTTTCTTTCTGAAACACAAATCAGACTATCATCTAACACAGGCATAAACCTTAAGTAATGCTGTAAAAATGACAATGTTACAGATGTCATTAACAGTATGTCTCTGCTTGCTTACAGTCATTGTGAATGTAGATGCAAACCTAATTTAACTAGGTCTCTAATGAGCCTGATGTATGCTGGCTGTATCCTTCGTACTTTAAGACATTAATTCAAAACATAGAGACATATGATTGTAACTTTCCTTGATCTCCCAAAATCATAACAGATACATTTGGCATTACTCACCTCAACATTTGTTGCATCTGACGAAGTCTTGATAATAAGACCAACCACATGCTTTTTAATCCCTGCAAGCAGAAAGAACAAGACGTGTGAAAGTCTCCCATAAAAGGGAGAATGGTTCTATACAACCATCCCTTCATAGAGGGCTGCCTGGACCATCCCTTCATAGAGGGCTGCCTGGACCATCCCTTCATAGAGGGCTGCCTGGAAAACAACTATTGTGTCCATCTACAAATAACACCACCTTCTGGCATGGCTACGCGACACCGAGTTGGACCTCTGACGTTACACGAAAGAAGAAGACCACCTTCTGGTCCAGTGCATATAGGTGAACCCTGAACAGATCATCTAGCATGGTGAAGAGGCAGTTAGCAGAGTGTTTTCCTCTCTCTAATCCAGTTTGCAGTCATGCATGCTGCAGATAGTCTTAACCCTGTGTTAACGCTGTGTGGCTTTGGAGTGGTTGAAGCTGCAAAGAGCTGTCTATGTCAGTTGCTTTACTGTCTGTGGAACTACTGATTACATACAAAGAGAATACAGTAAAAGGTGCATTAAAGAGGCCCAATCATTTCTAATTGATGGACAATACATTGATGGCTACATATGCTGGCTACATTTTGACTTAGACAGATTATAACAACAGACAATAATCTATACAATATATTATATATATATATGCAGCAAATTTGTTGGCCGCCAAAAAAATTATGATAATGTTATCATTGGTGTCTGCCGTGTTTACATTTTGTATAGACTTTTAACTGACCGTTCGTAAATTAACTGAAATCAGAGTGCTCAGAAATCAGCAGTGAGGTACAACTCTAAGGTAAGAGGGGAAAATGACATGCACTGCATTGGGTTTGACACTTGAACAAACGTCAGGCATCTACAGTAAAGTGGGAAGTCACAGGTCAATGAGAAAATACATTGTAGGGGGGAACATGAACATGACTAACTTGATTAGTTCTATTTTTGTTGTCACATAAAAGAAAAACATCCAATTCCAATTACATTTCAGGAGTCTTATCAAAAGCCAGAGGTACAGCTCTTTCAAACCTTTTGTGTGATTCTTTTCCATCTGTCTTTTGTCTATGTCCAGATCACAGATCTATTTCCCTGATCTACATCGCAGTGAGAGCATTACTGGGTAAGGAGAAATAGCAGCAAACAACAAATCAGTTTACCGAAAAAAGGAATATCAGCCTAAGTAGTAAGGGAGAAAACATGGAATTATACACTTTCGTTGAACATGTCGGTTTATCATATCGACAGTAATTAATAAAACAAAAAAACCTGGAAGGTATAGAGTTATAACAAACTTACTTTTTTAAGATTTTCAAAACAATTGGCTAATTGTCCGTTCTGTACTGCTGTCAGTTGACATACTCTACATAGGACTATAGACGCTAGTCACAGTGGATGGAGCTTTGGCTGCGTGAGGACAGACAGAGCTTCTATGATTAAGTGCCTCTTCTATGTCAACAATTGAGGAAACAAATAGATAATCTACCAAGATGCCCAGCCCTTACCAAGATCTAAAAGACCTCTAAACAAACAGAGCAGATAGATACTGCAAACCAAGTGTTTGCAAGTTTACCTTAGGATGCTACACTAGGCTTAACGTCTTTGCAATCCCAAAACAGCAGTTTAGGTCTTTTCCTCGTGTAAAGAAGTGCCAGGGTGCAGAATACAACCTTTCTGCAGTGGTGAATACAACCCAGCCAAGCAGAAAACCACCCGGCATGCTTAGCAGGGGACACCACTCAACTTGGCAACCGCACGATGGGCAGTAAAAGGAGTGTGTCTCTGGCACAATTAAGGTTTTTCACAGTGTCAACAGCAATATTCCAAAGGAGGTCTGAATGAATCTGCCCATAGTTTTTCCAACTATGAGCAAGTACACATCGCTCAATGTCATCATGGTCAAGTTGGTCAACTCACACATCTAAAGGGATATTTTCACTCTTGTTTTCAGTCTTTAAAAAAAAAAAAAAGACAGATATAGTAGAGATTATGACAGGAAGGACGGGTGAGAGAGAGAGAAGGGATGATTGTTTTCAGTCTTGAGCAGGTAGAAGCCAGGTGGGTGAGCACAGCTTACCTTCGCACTGATTTCGGGGCAGAATCTTCCATCGCGTTTTGATAACCGTTTCCAGAATCTGCAGAGCATAGTACTGTAATGCATAACATACAAGTCACACTCTCTCACCTTAACTAAGGCTACAGCATTAATTTACATTCAACTATTGTCAGAAGTTGACGAAATGACTTCAGTTGTGAATGAGATTCAACAGCAAATAAAGAGTCGAATATTATTATTATTAGTAGTAATGTTTACTTTTTGCGCCAGATGATGCAGCGCGAGCTGATCGTATTTCGCGGTAGCGCTCCTTGGGTGCGTTCGTACATTTGCTCTGAGAGCGCCGGAACGCATACTGGGTTCAACGTCATAAACGGACCAAGTAATTTGATTGGACAACAGGCATTCCATGAGTGCTGATCAGATTTCCAGAGCGTATTTACGAACGCACCCCTTGTTGTTCAGCGAGTGTCCTCGCGAGGGAGCAGGAACTGTGCTGCACACAAGCGCAATAGCAGCTCGCCGGCTGAGGTAAAACTGTTTGTGACTTTAGTTTAGATAATATTATAGTATATATATTATATTGTCTCATGTCAGTGGTGTCAATATTTACCAGAACACATAACAGCTTGTGAAGGAGCATTTAAAGCTCAGTAAGGCAACAATTTCAAAGGTTTATTGACAAGTGCCATTCTCCTCAGCTAGGTAAGTTCATGCAGCTATCCAAGCCAGCAACTTTTCAGTTTGTGGCTAACCACCAAGTTTAACTAACTAGCTATTTCCTTTCGCTTCTAGATTATTTGCGGGACAATAAAGGCTTGACAGTATTCCAGTTATTATGGCGAAAGGGACAAGGAAATTCACGGTGACCCACAAGTATCACCGCAGACGCCGGCCGTATCCTGTCAGAACCATCATGACCCGCAGCCAGTGTCGTCAGGTTCGGGCCAGCGACTGTTTCTTTGAGCGGCTGGCCCCCGAGGTCTTTGACATGATCCTGGACAGACTCTCTGGTGGGTTCTGTTTGCTTTGGACATTTTTCAGGATGGGTGAATTACGATTATTTAGATGAGACATATCTATGAGGCTGAACTATTCTGAAGCCGTTACCAGGGGCAGGGTACTAAATGGTCTTAAATATGTATAGCTCCAATGACGTGCATCTGAATTAATGAGATGTTTCTCCCTGCCTCATTGTTTGTTGTGGTAAAGTGTTGCAGATCAGTGTGTTGAGCATGGTGTCCAAGGCCATCAGTCGCTACATCATGGGCTATGTCTCCACTCAGACCTGGAGGAAGAGGATCATCGTACAGGGGTGTCATCACTCCACCGAGGTGTCCTCACTAGAACACTACACATCGCTGGGTGAGAGGCTCCTCAACAGCTTTATTTGATTAATTTACCTTTATTTTACTTAGTTGGTTGGCCAAGAACACACATGTTTATAATAAACTAATATTCAGAGCCACATTATTTCTGCTGTAATTCTTTATCAGGTAGATAGACCAAAGTGTTATTTCTATCTCCTTTCATAGGGGGTCCGATGAGGAAAGCAAGCGGTCCTGGTTGGCAAATATAGTCACTATGTTACATTCTTGTTGTTTTTGCTCATTGTTTTAGGTTTATTGTTCAAGAGATGTACCCTCTTGCTGCCAACAAAGGATAGGCTAACGTTCATATATAGCAAGTTTTCACAGGTAAGACAGAAAGGGGAGGGAGGACAGATGAGGCAATGTTTAGCTGTGTGTGCTCTACAAACATTCTCACATTTCTAAACAAACCAAACAGTTGACAACATTGAATAGATTGTTATTTTCTAGTTAACCTTACTTAGACTAACACAGTTGTTACCTCCCACTCAGGTTCCTTGCTTCATGATGGAAGAGTGCATTAAATCAGTGCAATGCCAAGGCTTCTCCAGCTATGGAGCGTTTCTACAGGTGAGAGCCTAGTTACAAAGAACATCAGACAATTTAATATCAAAGGCTGAATCCTGTATTGAGATGGTTAATGTTTGACTGACAGACATTGATAGCCGGCTGGGATGAGCTGGAGTGTCACAGAGTTTTCAACTTCCTGTGCGACTTCACAAATCTACCCCAGAAAATCATGTCAGTGGTCACAGGAAAGCCAGGTGAGTGTCTGTCCCTATAAGAGAGAGAGAGAGAGAGAGAGAGAGAGAGAGAGAGAGAGAGAGAGAGAGAGAGAGAGAGAGAGAGAGAGAGAGAGAGAGAGAAACAAACAGAAAGGCTAATTGAAAGAGTGTGAGAGACGTGAGTGATCCGTATGTCTTTTTTCTCCCTCAGGTTCATGTCAGCTGTTGGAGCAACAGATCCGTCTGTTCTGCAGAAAGGTTCTGTTGGACCCCTGGAAGAACCCCAAGGACACTCTGTTCTGGCTGACCCGCATCCTGAAACCCTGGCCCATTGTCAGCCAAGCCCGGCTGCTGTTCATCCTCTACGGACCACTGCTACCAGACGGTGAGAGGGACAACATGGGCCTTCTCGGTTTCTACTTTAAAAAAACTGGTTGCACTTTTGTACAGTATATAAATCACTTGTTAGTAATTACATGGTGAAATTCTAATGTTAATAATAACAAATGAAATGCTTGTTTTTTGGTTGACCAGAGTTGCAAGGCAAAGTGTATGTGTAGTGTAAGGGAATGTTCTTTCCAGGTTCGCTAGGCTGGCAGGAGCAGCTGCGTGCTGGGGTGGCCCAGCGGGACCTGGCCAAGGCTCTCAACCTGCTACACAGCGACCCGGAAGCCAAAGATTGGACCACCGACACCATAATGGCCATCCTGGAGGAGCTCATAGGTAACTGCAGTAGCCCAGAGGACTTGGCAACTTTTAATGATTATATTTTACACACCCAGCAATGGTAGACAAACCTTTTACACTCTTTTGTCTGTATACTGTATATACTGTATGTCTGGTCAGTCCACACGTACAGTATGTACCATTACCATAGGATTATAGATTTCACTAAGCAAATGGTGCGATGATGACTGATGTATAGATGATTCACTTACCTTAAGCCTGGTACACATATAAGGATTTTCTGATTATCTGAGAAGGACCCCACACATGAAGATAAAAAAATCATGGATTGAACAGTCTTGATCGTATTGTGTGTGGTGTGCTCCAATATACAACCACATGCATAAAGATCTGTCCTCCGACAGTCTGGAGTCTCGCGTGAACAGGGTAGTAGTACCCTGACTGACCTGTAGAGGCAGCCATGTGCTACAGGGAAAATAAAGTGCAGAAGAACGAAAAGAAGAAGACGCGTCAGTCAGCTGGCTTCTTGAGTGGCTACATTCCATTCCACGTCACAATCGGACTTGGGAGTTGTCAGTTTTGACCACAGACAATAAGACTTTTGATCGTAAATATTGAACACGTTTAATATTTACGATCGTCGGCCCCGACCATTTTCCGAGCAGATTGTCGGGAGAAATTGACTCTTAACACACCTCACACCACAGAATAATCTTGTAGGATAATCTTTAGAGCCATCCGATAATCAGGGGTTTGCTGTCCTTGGTCGGAAGGGGGGAAATTGGGCCAAAATCGCCCAGATTATCTTTATGTGTGTACCGGGCATGCGATAAATGTACTTCGCTTGTAAGTCGCTTTGGATAAAGGCGTCTGCTAAATGTCAAAAATGTTAATGTAAAGTGTGAATGCTGTGTGTATGAATGACAGTTGTTTTGTTTTGTGCTGGTTCTGTTGGCCTCCAGTCCTCCCCCAGGCATGGCACATGGAGAATGTGGCTCGTCTGTTGTTCCTGTGTGGGGACAGCGTGTGCTGCAGCGTGCTGGCCAGCAAGGCCCTCAATGGACGCCTGTTTGAGATCTCACGACTCATTGTGTACCTCGTACTGGTCAGTCACTGCTGCTAAATAACTTTATTATCTGCTCTAGGGTTCCGGTATCTTTTAACCTAAGAGACACATTTCCCCCATTTTGTGCCCACTTAACAGAAGGTACTGCCTGAACCGGCCTGAGCTACTGACATTTCTGGTTCCCCCTCTCAGGTGTGTGAGAAGGACGGGGAGTCCATGAACTGGTCCGTCAAGATGGTGCAGCAGGTGTGTGAGGTGTTCTCCTCTGATGACAAGTTGTCCTTCATCCAGGCCGTGGAAAACATGTTCTCAGAGGTTGCCATGGAGATGTCCGAGATTATGCATGCTAGTGAGTTGTTATAGGCACTAAGACTATCGTATCAGATCAGGGTCCAGATTCCTTCAAGCTTTGTAGCACTAAAATAATCTTAAAGTTAAGGGCATATTATTTGGGAACACATTAATAGAAAAACAGTTAAAATAAGTAGACATATGCGGATTTCTAACTGTCAATGATCTTGTCACAGATAACGATCAAGAAGACTACTTGGAGATCTTCCAGAGCCTCTGCAGTCTCCACGACGCCAGTGCTCACTTCCACACTGTGATTCTCTACATGTTCCTCACAAAAGAGTGAGATCAAGGAGAGGAGTAGTGTATATTATATATTATTATTATTATTATTGTTATATATTCATATATATAATATTATTATATAGAGTGATAAAGGGCATTATTTTGGGACCATGGATTTTCCCTTTGATTGTAATCTTTGAGAATACTTTTTTTTTGTTATGTCTTTTATATATTTATCTATATCTATCTATATATCTATATCTATATCTATATCTATATATTTACAGTATAGTAAACTAACTAGATTATATATGTATGTAGAGCTGCTGTATGTATGTAGAGCTGCTGTATGTATGTAGAGCTGTTGTGGGGTGTAGAGAGGGATGTGGGTGGGGTGTAGAGGGATGTAGGTGGGGTGTAGAGAGGGATGTGGGTGGGGTGTAGAGAGGGATGTGGGTGGGGTGTAGAGAGGGATGTGGGTGGGGTGTAGAGAGGGATGTGGGTGGGGTGTAGAGAGGGATGTGGGTGGGGTGTAGAGAGGGATGTGGGTGGGGTGTAGAGGGGGATGTGGGTGGGGTGTAGAGGCGAGTGGGAGTTGAATGAGTTTGATTATAAGGTTCTATCTCAATTTTTGTCAAAATTTAGTTATTTAAATTTAGTTTTTTTTTTATCTTTTGTTATTACAAATGTGTGTGTTTTTATGGTTGAAATGTTCGAGATAAATAAAGATCAGATCAAATCAAATCAAATGTCTTTATACATTGAAAAAGAAAAACTGCCATAGGAATCCCCCCAAAAAAACAGGGCGAGCGCAGATTAAATACATTTAGTTGCCATGGTTACAGTGTAGCGTCGTAGACTTCTGCTCTACGGCGGAGGAATGTCAGTCAGTGCGTGAGACTGTCTCACTGACAACACTGAGCTTGTTAGTAGAAGAATAGTTACAAGTTAGTAGTAGTTTAACAGCTATAAAGAAACATATACCTGAGAGAAAAAATACAGTGTCTAGATGACCAGTCTGAGTGTCTAGATGACCAGTCTGAGTGTCTAGATGACCAGTTAGGAGGTGAGGTATGTTAGGAGGAAAAAAAAAATACTATATATTATATATAACACTTTAGTTTGATAGTACCGCTTCTCATTCCCTTCCATGCATTTACGAGCCGTTTCTACCTCCGTTAGCATCCTCTGCTCTATCGTTCCACTGAACTTCCCTCCATCTCTCTCTACTTCTCTTTCCTTCATCTCTACATCGGTCCACTGCGCTTCCCTCGATATCTCTCTCAGTCCCCCATCTGATTCAACCCCTCCATCTCTGTAACCACTCTCCCTTTCTCTCCATCTCTCTTCCCCCTCTGTGATTCTCTTAGGAAAAGGCTGGTACCTTTAGAATGTCATACGGGAAAAAACAACACCTGGATGCAATCTTACACATTACTAGTATAATATATATAGAATTATCTACCTTGTGAATGAGACTTGTAGTCTATGTTTTTGCTTAGGTTATCAATTAAAATCAAGTCCAGAATGTCTTCTTTTTTCATTGTTTGAGCCACTGAAGTGATATTATTTTTTACTTAATCATGGTTTTTGATTTTGATTTAGTGTGTTGTTATGCTACAGTTTTAACAATAAAGTAATTTGTTATTTTTGGTCAGCAAGACTCCAGTCGTTCTTCTTGGTTCAGACATTCCATGTGTCTTCACCTCTCAAAGTTTAAACTAAAAATAGACAAGAACAAAAGGGCTTCAGGAAATACCATCACTGTATGCCATGACACCATGATTACCTACAGTACAGACAGTACAGTCCATTTGGCCTTCATATTATAAAAGAAATCGCTCAAGTGTTGACATCTTTCTTCCGAGAGAATGCATTCTACTTTAAATGGAATCTCAAAGGACCTGATCACACTTTGTTAGAAGATGTGCGTTAAGTGAACACAGGAATAGTGTGTTACTGGTTTGTTTTGGAGACTAACCTCCGCAGCAGCAGCCAGCCTAGGAAGGGACGTACGACATCAAAGGAACTCAAATAACTTTTTATTACACAAAATCGGGTTCTGATATCTCACCAGTGTACATCAGCGGTTGTCATTTCTTTGTTTTAATCTAACTGACACCATTTGCCTCAACTAAAGAAAGTGTTACTTTGACCTCCGTGCAATAATGCCTTCTGAGAAGACATTCAAACAAAGGAGGATATTGTATATATTATTATCATTCCAAAGATTGTCACTAAGCAGGGCAGAAGTGTGGTTATTACTTCATTAGCTAGCCAGGCTGGCTAGCACCGGCTGGTTAGCCAGCAACAGCAGCAGTGCTGCCGCACACTTTAGCTAAGAAGTTTATTCATTCATTTTTGTAATATTAGCTAATTGCAAGAACACAGATAATTATAACAAATAAAGCCATACTAACCTCATTAGCTTGCTTGTATTCCAGTGCAAGGTCTGGATGACGACATTGTAGGTGCTTTATTAAGTTTGACGTGTTGCCTCCTTTTGCCTGTATGGCATGATTGCATCTCCTGCAGAACGGACGGCCATCATCTATTGCTTTACCTTTGCGATCTGTTTTAAAACCAAAATAGTTCCAGATAGTAACTAGTAACGAATACACAAAGACATTATCTTACACAATATTGTACAATATTGTTATAATACAATATTATAGTATATATATTATATTGTCTCATGTCAGTGGTGTCAATATTGACCAGAACATATAACAGCATGTGAAGGAGCATTTAAAGCTCAGTAAGGCTTTATTGACAAGTGCCATTCTCCTCAGCTGGGTAAGTTCATGCAGCTTTCCTAGCCAGCAACTTTTCAGTTTGTGGCTAACCACCAAGTTTAACTAACTAGCTATTTCCTTTCGCTTCTAGATTATTTCTGGTCTCCCAAGCAGAGTCAGGAGCTGGTGTGTGGAGTGTATAGAGTCTGGAGGCTGGTGTGTGGAGTGTATAGAGGCACCAGTGTTCTCCTCCGTATGAATCCCATGGTGTGGAATGTGATTAGGGGAGGAGGAGAGTAGCACAGCTAGGCCTGGAATGAGATTAGAGGTGAGGAGAACGTACGTGTGTGTGTGTGTGTGTGTGTGTATGTGTGTGTGTGTGTAGCGCACCAAAGGTGGGAGAGGAGGATCGCTTTGTGTGCAATAAGATTAGAGGTGAGGAGTGACTGCGTATGTAGTCAGTGTGTCCGGTGTGTGTATATGTGTTTGTGTGTGTGTGTGCGTGTGCGTGGGTGTGTGTCTGTCGCCAGTGTGTCTAGTTCCGGCAGTCCAGTGGGAGATGAAACTGCAGAAACACGCCCTAAGCTAACAGCATTTACTTGCTGCAGGTCAATCAGACTCTCAAAGTCTGTGAAAGGCTTGTTATTCTTGGCCACATAGTATGCTGTCATGAATACTTTGGCAGTAGACTCAAATGCAGACTCCTGACTACTGGCGTTTAAGTTCAGAAGTATGTCTTTATTTGCTGTCTGAAGAATCTTGACAGCTTCAGTATGCGCTGTGGAGTTCCTGTGCTCATGGATCTTTTTCCGCAGTGATGAAAGCTGTACTTCCCTTGAATTACCACTTGGGGCTATCTTTCCCTCAGCCCACTGAGTAGCTATGTTGACCCCACGGGATGCCATGACACCCAGATCTTTTACATCATGGCATGGGCTACAGCCTAGCCTTCCATTTTCAGCATGCAGCCATTCATTTTTCTCCTTGCACTGTTTATACTGTTCTTCTTTCCATACATTAGGGTAAGCATCGCCTGTTCTTTCTTCTGAGTAGGGAGAGGGACCTGCTGCTTCTTGTTGAGTCTCCTCTTCCTCCCTCTGGCCTTCAACTGTTTTAAATTAGAATAACATTTACAATTATAGAGGAGGGGGGCCAGGACCGATCCCTGAGGGACGCCGTTCTTAAGGCGTCGAAGCCTGCTTAGCTGTCCGCGACCGGTGGTGAGGGTAAAGCTGCGGTTACGGATGAGCTCCATGATCATTCTGACCATGTGCCTGTCCGGCAGCAGGCGGAGCAGCTTGCAGGAGAGGCCGCGATGCCATACGGTATCGTAGGCAGCCGTCAGGTCTATAAAGACGGCCCCGGCCTTCTTTTTTGCCGAAAAGCAATCCTCGATGTCTTGAGTCATAAGGGTGACTTGATCTACGGTCGACCTCCCGCGTCGGAACCCGGCCTGCTCACGTGGGAGCAGCGGGTCGACAATTGGTTCAATGCGGGCGTAGATGAGACGCTCGAGGATCTTGAAGGGGATGCATAACAGAGAGATGGGACGGTAACTCTTAGGGTCCCCTTCAGGCTTATTCGGTTTAGGGATCGCAACAACTAGGGCTCTTCGCCAGATTTTGGGGATCTTGAGTTGGCGCAAACAGGAAGTGAGGAACGCTCTCAGCCAGGATTTCAAGGCGGGTGCGGCATGGAGAATAAGCTCCGGGCAGATGGAATGAGGCCCCGGAGCTTTCCCTGGCTTTAGATGCTGGAGGGCAGCAGCGAACTCCTCCGGGGTGAATTCACCGGAGATGTAGTCACTGCTAGGTGTTGGGGCCCTCCAGAGGTCTGACACTTCTTTTGCCACAAGTCGAGATGACTCGCGGTCTTTGCCCTCGTATGACCCACTTTTCACAAATTGTGATGCGATTTTATTTGCAGAGATGGGGCAGTGACGGGGGGAGTGTCTGGACCTACCAGTGAGATTGTTCATGATACTCCATGCCTTACGGCTGGAGTGCGAGAAGTCGATGGAGTCAATGGCCTCCTCCCAGCGCTCCTGTCTTTTACGGCTGAGTCTTGACAGCAAGGCTGTTGCGAGCCTGTCCGACTCAGCTCCTGCAGGGGCCTGGAGGAAGGCACAGTGGAGCTTCTCACACTCCTCATCCCAACACGGTTTGTAGCTAATGCGACGTCCGCGTGGGATGGATTTTTTTGCCGCTTTCACCAACATGCCGCAGAAGTCCCGGTACGCCTCATCCACGTTGTTAGAGTTAGGCGATGGGAGGTGCCTTGTGGATTTGTTGGTAAGGAGGCGGAAGCGTTTCCAGTCGGCCTTTCGGAAGTTCCACCGTTTCACTGGCTCACTCGGAACAAGGTTCACGAGTTTGGCCGTTGTTATCAGTGAGGGTCGATGTTGAGACCTCGGGAACTTTCCTAGCACACGTCTATCGGGGAGCCGGTTGTCAGCGCTGTCACTCGCGAATGCCAGGTCAGGGTTCGTCCCAGTGTTCCAGCGACCGGAGCGGAAGCTGGCTGCGCCCTTGGGGTCGTACAACAGGGCCAGGCTGTTATTAGCTGCCCAGACAGCCAGGTTCTCTCCGTCGGGTGAGTTGGTGCGGTAGCCCCAGTCTTCATGCTGGCAATTGAAGTCACCAGCATAGATACAGGGGTGGGGGAACACTGGTAGACACACTGGTGTGATTCGCGAGGGTGGAGGTTTGTAGACGTTGATGATTTTTAGGCCTGCAACGTCGTCCACGCACAGCCACTCAATCTCCGAGTCAGCCGGGGATTGGTCAGCGAGAGTCCAGCTCAACCTTTGTTGGACAAACGTGGCGAGGCCATGCTTCCTGCTCAGGGTAGACCCTGCTAGCTCAAAGTTTGGTAGAACTAGCTTGTCTGCTGATATGCAGTGGGTCTCCTGGAGGAGAATGACGAGGGCCTTGGTGGTTTTGGCCAGGTGTTCGATGACGTCGATCTTACTGGGGGTTAGTCCTTCGGTGTTCAGCTGCAGTATTCTGGGTTCGAGGTCAGCAGACCTCTCCCCCGGCTGCTGCCGAACACCAGCCCGGGTGAGGGGCCCTGGTTGGCAAACTTTGTTTCGCTTCTTGCTTTTGGCAGTCATTAGCTACTTACGGGGGGCACCACGAGAAGGTGTTTGCCACGCCACATCAACATGCACGGATGCTGAGTGCTCTCTATTCGCTTGTCTATTCGCTTGTCTAGCTTTAGAGACCCATCCTAGCAGGCATCCAGCCCGCAGGTCTCCGCCGCATGGGAGCCACAGCACGTCTCGCCTGCCGGGCCGTGGAGCTTAATAACCATCTGCTCCATGATAGGCTCACTATAACAGCGGAGCCCTCCCGGCGTCTCAAGTCGAGACACCCATTTGTGCCTGCCGCACAGGATCTCAGGCAGCAATGCAGAGATCTCAACATCAGTGCGGCAGGATGGGCGGATTATATGTGGCGCGCGGAGTGGGAGGCTAACACCTCCAAACTCCGCGACCACATCCCAGTCGCCGGCGCTGAGCCCCTCGGGATGGACTTGCCACGGCTATCCTGGGTGAGGCTCAATCGTCTCCGGACCGGCGTCGGGCGTTTCCGCTCATCAATGCACAGATGGGGCTTGGCCCCAAATGCGTCGTGCGAGTGTGGCGCAGAGGACCAAACCGCAGACCATATTATCCTGGATTGCCCGGTGTACCACCCACCCAACGGGATGCATGGTCTGTCGGTATTAGATGACGAGACGATGACGTGGCTTCTGGAGGGGTGTCCAGAAATATAGCCCGGGTGAGCCCCTCAACCAGGTCTCGGGGTGGTAAAAGGGTAGCCCCTCGGCCCCGAGCCTGGTGGAGTGGAGAGGAAAAACAACTACCCATACGCCGAAGAAGAAGCAGTCCCAGACAGAAGCGTTCCGAGTTGGAGGGGTCCGTGAAGCCGTCGACAGTAAGCGAGGGCTGCGAGGCATGGAAGGTCTCGCCCACCCGCTGATTGAGCTCGTAGTAAGCTATGGAGCACCAGAACGCTGGCTCCGAGTACGTCACTGGCTGGAGGTCTGGAACACACACACACCCAGAGAGAGAGAGAGAGACAGAGAGTTAGTTAAGGCTGGCCTCGATACACAACAACAACCAAGACCATATCCAGAGCAACTGTTCCATTGCACCAAACAATTTAACAGAGATATCCTCATTTGTCCTAACACATACCTGTGGAAAGAGACAGCACAACGGCTAATAAGTTACCTATTTTAGCACATCAGTCAAGTAGAACAGCCTATCAACAGCCAAGTCGTGTATACCTCGAATGAACCTACAGCTTGAGATGACAATGCTTGTCTCACCTTATCCATGAACGTACTACTGACTCCAGTAGAAATTGTGAATACAAACTCTAATACCTTAGTAGAGGAACACATCATTTCTTCTAAAATAAGTAAAGAACGGAAGAACAGTAGACAAGAGGGCATGCTCTTACCCATGGCATGATTGACGGGTGAAAGCGTGCCTGGTGACAGTTCCGCTGGAGAACCTGGAAAACAAAGACAGTTGGTTATTTCTGCACTCTAGAGTGCTATAAAAAGAAGTCTACTATTGAAAGAAGAAAAAAACTGACAAGCGTGTTCAGACAAATGTAAATGGACTATTTTCAAGGGAAGAACAATAGCTGTTTTTCTTTATTAAACAGTCATTTGACACATATTTTCTATATCGAGTCAGCAATGCAGCACACACAGCTGCAGACCCAGATAAACACAGTCTAGAGTCATTCCCCAGGCCAGCAGTGACTGTCGCCCATCCAGGGAATGTGGCTACCTGTGTCCATACTTTGATTCATCTGTTGGTCACTTGTCTCCCCATCCTCACTGATGTAGCCTGGTGGAGGAGTCTCTGCAACACAGTATAACACACATTTTAAATGCTTTATTTATGTACACATACAAAGTACAATTCTAAAGGACATAAATACTAACAGTGCATTTTGACATCCTGGAAACAATTTGTTACAGTAATGCTGAGCCAACAACCAGTTCTGCCACACACAGGATGTTATTCGCACAAGACCAGTGGGTTGATCAATACTATAAGACAGACAGTATCCCGCTCATGGGTACAGGAAGCACCGCCTTCTCCATATTGAGCGGCTACCAATAACAGCGGATATTGAGCAATATTTTGCTAACTGTTTGGCCCTTCTCTTAGGAAGACCAGCCATATGAAGGCCTCTAACACACACACACACACACACACACACACACACACACACGTTACGCATAGCTATGTCTATGAAAAATGTGTGGGCCTGTTTCGCAGGAAAAGATTTAGCCACGTCCAGTGTACTGTAGTAGTACAGAGGCCTTAGAGCAGTATAATTGTTATTTTTAGGGCTGAGGAAGTGTGTAGTGACACAGGAGCTTAGGACTACTGCTGACCTGGTATGTAGTTGTTGGGGGGCTCGATCCCAGCGGGGAAGTTGGTGTTTTCCGGTATGGAATGGGTGTAGTCATCCAGTGGAGGGAGCTCTGTAACGATCTCTGTGTGCCGGGGTACCAGTACAGGCGGAAGAACTGGAACGAACCGAAGCGATCAAAAAACGTAAAATACTACAGCTATACTAAAACACATAATAAAAAAGCACAATATAGTAATAGGTAGTAAATTCCCAATTGTGTTGAATTATGTTTAATTAGGTAATTTTTCTTATCTGATTTCCTGGGAAATTCTATAACTATATATAATATATTTAGATATTTTGGGGAGGATTCAACACTGCGTACCTGGTGTCTCAACTCTCTGGTAGTGGTAGGGGTTGACGCAGACCTCGTCCTTTTTGAGGTTGAAGGCGTACTCGCAGGTCTCCATGGCGCGCAGCTCATGGTGGCTGTGCAGGTCGGGCCATCTCCACAGGCGGGAGTAGATGACATGGGGGAGGCCCTTCCTATGGGACACCTGCAAGCGACCGTCCATGGACCTAGGGAGGGAAGAGAGACAAGGGAGGAGGGGAGAGAGAGGAGGGAGGAAAGAGAGGAGGGAGGAGGGGAGAGAGGGAGAACAGGAATAGATAACATGTGGGAACAGAGGGAAGGTAGATGAGTTGGAGGAGGAGAACGTTTTGATTTCTAACCTTAAGAAATGCCCTAAAAATGTATAGAAATCCTTAAAAACTACTCCTCAACTATTCTTTTACTTGAAATGACTGAATGTATGATAATAAATGATGAACATAAAATGTAGACACTTGTCAATTTAAGTTCATAAGAAACTACTGCATGAAACATATCAGAGAACAGAACAAATAAACTAAGAAGAATAGTCATGGTATACCTAAACTTAATAACCCCCCTGGAGCAAACATCATCATCATCATCATCATCATCATCATCCCCACCTGCGGCCCACAGGCTGAGTGAGTAAACAGAAGCACATGACAGAGGAGGAGATAGTCACCTGGTTTGGTCAGGGTAGCTGTAAAGGCCAGAGGTATCCACTGTTCTATCGTATGTGGTGTACTCAGTCCCCATATTTCAGAGCAATTGCTGTGCACAGAAAATAAAACAAACAAAAACACAAACACAAAACAAAAACAAAAACAATGATAAACATGGGGCATGATTCATTCAAAAATACCAAGATGAGTTAACATGAGGGTAGTCAAACAGTAGGGTCTCTTATTGGAGATGGCCGTGTCCTCAAGAGGTTAGCTAGTGCACTTCGGGACATGCCTGTCGGCTAATAGGAGAGACTGTTTGAATGAGAAGAACATAGGGACGCAATGTGAGATGACAAACCAAAATCTGATAATGTGCTATCAATATTGCATTTCTGTTAGTTAAAGATGCTCTACGTAACAATTATGTGTGCAGATATTCGTTAATATCAATGACATATCTGAATAAAATTCCAGGCGAGAAATGTGTTCATGCGCTGTTTGAGGCTAGAAAGTTGCTCTAAGTGATCAGTACACCACCCTCGTTGTATAGGACTAGCAGCGCATTCCTGTTTCACGATTGGTTCTCATTCTCGGATGTGGAAAGCATTTTTTGCATTTGAACTAATTCTCTGAGTGCCACAGCAAAGGGGGTGAATACGTTTGCAAACAGACATTACTTTTCTTTCACTTTGAAAGTGTCCAGTAAGATGTGGTCAGTGAGAAACAAATTCCTAATTCAAATGTATTACCATTTCAGCGTCTGAGGCAACACAATGTACAGATGGGTAAACACGTTTGCAAGGCACTGTACTTAAAACAATTCTAATCCAGAAATTGTTGCATAGAGCACCTTTAAACACATTTGAACCATGCAGGATTGTTTTTTAGGGCATATGCAAATTAATGTTTGATATTTTGAGTTATAGTCAATCTAAAAATGAATAAAAAAACAACAAGGCAACATTTAACAACAGACAGTGATTATTGGATGACAAACACAACAAATGCCACTGCTCTGACAAATTGCATGAATGACTGGAGGTAACAGACAGGGGAAACGTGACAAGTGACTTGATATGTGATTAATGAAGTCCTGCCCCTTTGGCTTCTCCAGAAACCTTGGCAGAATCTCTGAAACAGGGCTGAACTTAACCTCACAAAAAACACTAGCCAACTCCCTGGATCATACTTTATCATGCTTTAGAAATACAATACACTATTGTAGTACCTGGACTTGTATGAGTAAAACGAATACCTTGACTTCCGTGTCAGACTAATTTTCTCAGCAAAGTGAACTGAATTTGTCTATAAACTGAAAACATGACGTAGATATTAACCAAACAACGGTACACACCATATGACACTACCTCTCCACTACCATCATCAATAGACTAATGAGAAATATATTTGAAAAAGATTTTTGAGTTAAGTGTGTACTCCTTTATTTTCTGAGGTAAAGCCCAGGCCAAAATGTGCTGATGGATTACCCAATTGCAATGCGCCTGGTCTGTAATAATGAACCCTATACCTTAGGTCAGAGTCCAGACAAGACAAGACAAGATGAGTCAGAGTGAACTGACCCTGACCACCGTCTGCAGTTAGGTAATGACAGATTAGGTTATTGGTGCCGCAGCAGTGTCATGTGTCTCCTCCTGGAAATTCACATTTGATGACCCACTGCTGCCTGCTCCATCCTTGGTACAGATGCAGCTAGATTACTACTGTACATCACAGACTAAAGCAGAGCACGACAAATGTACAAACACACAGATGAGAATGTTTCTCCCACTGGGGTTGAATTTCACATGCAAATCTAAATTTGAAATGAATAATAATAGTAAATAATAATAATAATAATAGTATATAATATGGTTAAAATGTAATAATTTCATGAAATGCCCCTCCAGTACTACCTAACACTGGTGGTGGATAATTGGCTGGTCCTTGTGCCTACCTTTGACACTCATTGGCTGTTCCCTATTCCCAACGACTAGCTCTAGAGGCTGATTGGCTGCTCCTTGTGCATGATGTCCAACTAAGGGGGTTGATTGGCTGGTCCTCTAGAGGCTGATTGCACTACAGAGGGAAGGTCCGTGGTCCCCGTTACAGACTGGTGAACCACTTTTGAGGAATTAAGCCCTGTTCCCTGTTGCGTTTTTAAGTGAGTGAGTGTGTGTGTGTGTGTGTGTGTGTGGGGGGGGGGGGGGGGGGCATACAGTATGTGTGCATCGCATTATTTCTTAATAGCCTCTATACCATCTGCTTAGCTGCTGCAATCTTTAAAAGCCAGTGGCTTGGCTTGATGAAGACAATCTTGTACTCAGACTACACTGAACGGACAATGCTGAACAGACAATCAGACCATCTTTGTCTTGTTACAATCAGCAGACAGACCACTTTCTTCAAGTTACAATGAACAGACAGACATTACGCTGCACAATAGACATGTCTAAAAGTCACACACCAGACAAGGCCATTCAAACAACCGGCCTGCATCACCAACAGTTTATCAATCATACCACCTCTTGACATCACATGCCAGCTTCAATGGGTCTCCATACATCTTACTTCCTAACCACCATGGTGTGCCACTCCTCTTGTGCAGCCTCCTGCGCATTAACATGCCCAATACAGTCAGAGCTCTGCTGTTTTATTACAGATTCATCCATGTGGAGGAGGAGGGGGGTCCCAGAAAGAGCAAAATCAATAATTGGTTTGATGAGCAGCTAAAAACAAGCAAAAAAGAAAAACAAGCTCTGTGACTGTGCAGCCATCTTGTCAACTCTTCTAGGAATGAGCAAACCTGAGAGGACAACTTGGCAAAGATCTACATCAACAAGACTGAAGTGCATTTACATTATCTGTAGGCGAAAGAAAGACAAAAAGTAAACATCCATTACATTATTCAGTTTGGACTGTATAGAGGTCAAACTTGTTGGGTGACACTAGAGCACTGTGAAGCCAAAAATGTATTAGCAGTGTTCTATCAAAAACTTGTGCAATGAAATAAAATTCTAAAATACAGTATACCCCCTGACAGTGCAGTAACACTGTTACTTCCGCTCTGTAACAATTGTTTTGACAGCGCTGCAGTGCAGTACAACTTTTATAGCATCAGAACATCAGAGGCTTCAGGACTCACTCCAGTCAATATCCTCACTCTCCTTCCTCTGCTTTAATACAGCTACGCACATGGTACATTTCATGTGTGTACACAAATACTTAAAATATTCTGGTATCCTTCAGGCAACCTAAGGACAAATTCAAACTCAGATGCTTCCTTCTTACAATCAAGATCAAGAAGATATAAACAAGAAGGTCTAAATTACCTTTTTGTCTGTTTTCTGAGGAATGAGTTATCATCCTGGTCCTAAAGGATCTGTTATCTAGAACGTTCTCAACCCCTCTCTCCTTAAAAGTAGAAGGGGTTGAATATCGATTACCTAAAGTTATGTGTTGTTTGTGAGACTACGGTTAATGTTAAGATTTGTTTTCTGAGATAAAAGAAAAAAAACATTATAGTCTCAATCTTGTTTCTATTAGGGTATGGCCAGTTAAACTATTATTCATGCTATAACTAGCCAGGTTAGCTGACAGATGAAAAACCTAACCACTTCCTAATCTATTCACTGACTGAAGGCAGGCCACATATTGACAATCAGCACTTCTGACCTAAGGCCCTATGCTGATAACGTGGGCTGGACAGCAGGGGCTGAAAGAGGAAGTCCCATCTCCAGAGATTAGTTTGTTTGTCTTCTCCAGAAAGCTGCATTCAATCTCAGTGTGACCAGAGAGAGGTCAATCTCCCATGAAATGAAGCTTCTCCGGGACATTAGCATTATCTCTTTATGTCTATTACATAATATCATTATTGAATATCATAATCATTTAAAGGAGCATTTTTGCAAATCTCTTGTATAGCACAAAATGTTTTTCATGCTATGATAGTTACATATTGATTAAACTCCATGACAAAATCTCATCACCTGATATCTTCTATTCAGCCCATAAAATCACATTCTGTCAACTACATATTAACCTATTCCCAGGCTATTGCGCACAGCACATAACCATGGACTCAAACATGCCCCTGGTAACAAACTTCTTCCTTATTTGATTTTAGAGATTTACAAGTGATTTGGGAGAGTTAGACACATGGTCTATCACATCGTTTCTCAACGGGGGCGGTACCGCCCCCCAGGGGGCGTTCAGACAACATCGGGGGGCGCTGGAACAAATATTTGTTCCAGGGGGGGCGTTGAGGTGTTCTTGGGGGGCGTTCACGCATAAAGTATTTTTCTCATGAAAAACAGCTGTGTTATTACGGGCACATTCGTAAATGCACGAACGGTCATTTCGCTCGGACAAACCGTGTTTTCAGTCAGAGCACCCATCTCTAAGCGCTCTGAACTTGGCCGGGCTCTGTGACGCAGACACACGTAGCGCAGCGCCCAAAAAAATAAAAGTGAGTGTCATCAAGAAGATGGAGAAGCTAAAAACTCAGCTAGCAAAGGCAGAGCTTTTGATAGTTTCCAATGTGTCTGGGTAAGCTGCATTGTAGAAGAATCTTTACAGTTCATGTACAGTGCAGAAATTGCAATACTATGCTACGATAGAAAGAACCCCGGTTCATCCCATCTGTAACGTCATGTTGACCAATGCCCAACTTCTATGAGTGTTTTCCTTGTAGGCTATGCTTGAGTGACATATGTTTCAGTTTGTGGGCTCATTGTAATTGTTGCGTTCACTTCGTTCGCTTCCTTTCAATACAGCTTATTTAATTTAGTTAAAATGAGTGCTAATACCATACCACCATACCAGAACATCACAGCAGGAACAATCTCAAAAAAGCGATCGTAATAAACCAGTCCTGAAAGTTCTCTGTCGCTTACCAATAATCGAACCTAGAGAAATCAGCTACGAATGTCCCCTCCTCTCGCAGGTTCATCACAGTATATTACATAAATGTATTACTGTTAAGTGTTGTTGTGGATGTTATCCCTAGTGCCATTCTGAGGTTAGCATTGCGATGTGTTTGCAAACTAAAATATACGATCGCTTTTTTGTGATATGTTGCTCCTCTTGTGATGTCCTGGAAACGAACGCATCAGCTGCAGCGTCTTTTGTATTGATCAGCTGTCAGCAGTGTTATTACGGGTACGTTCGTAAATGCACGAACGGTCAGTTCGCTCGGACAAAACCGTGTTTTCAGTCAGAGCGCCCATCTCTGAGCGCTCCCAGAGCGCAGAGCTCTGAACTTTGGAACTTTGTTATGTTTTGATATGAGAAATTCGAAGTGGTCAGTTTATGAAAATAATACCATAGAATACTAAATAAAATATTAAAATAATAGCCCCCTAGCGTTTGCCGCCATATTGTGACACCCCCCCCCCCCCAAAGTCCAATCAAACATTAATAAATATTAGCATCATAAAACAGCAATTTGGAGAAATGCAACACCAGCACACTTAAAAAAACTAACAATGTTAGTTGTAATGTACAGTTCTGCAGCCTACTGTTTGTTCTGCATCGGACATGTGTGAAATTGCTGCTGTTCCGTAGCAGTCTGTTTGTATTCTCTGATGTTGTCTGAGTTTGTTTAACACTCAGAAACAGCATTTTTATTCACATTCACATGGCTTTTCTGCTCTCTGGTAAACTAATGATAATGATATTCCAACTGCCCAGTTGAATCCAATCTATTATTTGGCATTCAGTGACATGCTTTTTAAATTATATAACACAGAATATTAGTCAACATTAATATTTAGGGATTAATAATAATAAGTAAGCCTACTTTTTTTGATGGGGGGTCGGTAAGAGGCCTGGATAATGGACAGGGGGGCGCTGGCCCATAAAAGGTTGAGAACCACTGGCTTATCAGAATGCTTGTGACATTCCAAAATCACTATCTGCCCAAGTCATCTCTTTGACATAGGCATGTTTGACACTACATACAAAGATGGCTGACCACAAGTGAAGCGTGACTGAGGCAATTATGCTATGAGGCTAACGACATGTTACTTGTTGTGGAAAGTCATACAGCTTGGGGGAGGAGCTAGCCACCTTGGCTAGCAGCAGCCAGGCGCCAACAGCGTGCGGGACCTCTGTGTGGGAGATCAGGCTGCTGATGAAGGTCGGGGTGAACCCAGTGGCGTAGCGCAAAATCGCGGGGCCCCCCCGCAAGGTGGCGGCGGGGGCCCTTTCGCAACGGAGTAAAAAAAAAAAAAAAAAAACTGCGTTTTTTAGAGGCCGATGCGTTATTGACGTTGCGAAATTTCGCAATATGCACTCTACATTCTAAATGCTTGACTTAGCAAAAGGTACAAACAAGTGAGAGCAATAGCCTATAACTAAAACCAAATGGTAGACTACACTACATCAGTAGAATGTATTATAAGTAGAATAGTACAAGCTTTATTTCTTTTAACAAAGTGTGGTGTGCACAGCAGTGTGATATCTGTAAACATATCTGTAGACTCTCCGCTAAGGGTTGCCAGATGGGATTGAGAATTTCCAACCTAACCAATCTAAAAACTTAAACTAAATCCACCAAAAATCCACCAAAAACCAGCCCATCTGGCAACCCTGTCTCCGCTGCATCAGAGTCTACTTGTTGTGTAAAATTGGCCAGGGTTAGTTAAATCCTTTGTTGGACATCTCGTATATTGGTATATTGTGGCATTTCTTTACTGTTTGCCATCTGGTCTAGGAATACCCAGGGAGACGCAGACAGCAGAAGTAGATTAGAATAGTAGAATAGAAAAAAGAAACAGCTATATATAGCCTAACCATGCTGAATTACAGTATGTACCTGTATGATGCACTGACAGCCTGTGACTGTGAACCTGGCCGGACCCTGCCCTTCTGCCTGAGTTTGAGTATGATGCTGCCCAAATAAATGTTATTGTTTAGTGCTGTACGCTTTCGTGGTATTATATTGTGTGAATTATCATCTGTATGTTGTTTTTCTTTCACTCGACTAACCGCCGAGATAATACTTGAGACATGTACTTCCGTAAACATACATTTTTTATTTGATTTTTTTACAATATCGGACCGACAGTCCCACATATAGCGGCTATAATGTCCGAATAGAGAATCTACCACCACCTAAAGAATGCTTATTGTACTTTGTATTGTATTTTCGCTTGCTCATTTTCCTTGTGTCTCGCTGCCTACGTGTGACGTCAAAGTCATGTTGCTATTGGATACGGCTAACTATGTATATATTTTTTAATATAGGCCTATATATTAAAATTATGGTTGACACAATGAAGGGCCACTTATTTTCTTTATTTTATATTTTTTTAAATTATAAAAAAAAATAAAAATAAATGGATCCAATGTTAGGGGGCCCCCTAGTGGCTGGGGCCCCCCCGCGGTGCGTCACTTGCGGGCCCGTCCGCTACGCCACTGGGTGAACCGGTTCTGTCTGGACCAGGCGGGGAACGCCTTGCTGAGGTAGCGGCTTCGGGGGGGGGGGGGGCAGAGAGAGAGAGGATTAGATTTGAAATGTTAACCATTTAACAGACGCTTTTATCCAAAGCGACTTACAATGAGAGATTTCAGGGACAGTCTCCCAGGAGTAACTGAGGGCCACTACCCCGACTAGATTAGATTAGAAACGTAGTCATTTAGGCTAGGATCTAGACCACCCCCTGCCATGGCTATGCCAATCGCAAAAAACAGATGTAGATTCATTCCCCAAATCCTAACTTGGAATCCACACAAATTACTCTTTAAATTACTCTTTTAAACTCTTAAAATTATCGGTCAAATCCATTATCTGTTCACATCAACACATGGCTCTGGGCCTAGCTGCGTGCAGTTATATCACACGTGAGCGTGGTCTGGCGGGAGTGCCTTGGGTACGTTCATGAAGGGTGCTGATTGGCCGAAAATGAGTTAGGTCATAGGTCAGAGATATGTGCCACTAGAATCTGAATCTGAATTACTAACTTTGAATTTGAATTGCTCAATTTGAATTAAAAAAATTACGTTGAATAAAAAAAAAGACTTTGAATCACATAATTTGAATTTGTATTGTTTAACATGAATAACTGAATTGAAAAACTAAATCAAGTTAAACAATACAAATTCAAATTATGTGATTCAAAGTAAAAAAAAATATTCAACGTCATTTTTTTAATTCAAATTGAGCAATTCAAATTCAAAGTCAGTAATTCAGATTCAGATTCTAGTGGCACAGATCTCTGCCCATATATTGTCTTCTATTTTTTTCTACAAGTAGACATATATTCACAGTTGTTTTCTACTATCTTATGTTAGACAGCTATTGTGCATTTACAGTGTTCTGGTAACCTGGGTTAGACACTCCCCTCTCAAAGGTGTGTACGTAATAAATAATAAACCACATAAATAAACCACATATTGTTAGATAAACTGAAAGCAATTGGGTTCGATAAAACATCGGTGAGCTAGATGCAATCCTACTTAGAGGGGAGGGAACAGGTGGTTAGTGTGAACGGAACACTGTCCCCCCCCCTCCCAGTGACCTGCGGCGTTCCACAAGGAAGCATATTGGGACCTTTACTGTTCCTAATATATGTGAATGACATGTCATCAGCATGTGATTGCAATTTGTTCCTGTTCGCGGATGACTCGGCTCTGCTGGTCTCTGACAGGGACATATTGCAGGTGGAAAAAGCGCTAAGCACTGAACTGAGTAGAATCTGCATCTGGCTAGCTGACAATAAACTATCAATACACCTAGGTAAAACTGAAACCATCCTATACGGATCCCCATCTAAACTCAGAAAGGCTGTAAATTACAATATAAAAGTGGGTAACATTACTATCACAAGAAAAGAGGATATTACATACCTGGGCTCCATCTTAGAGGCAAATCTTTCCGGAGATAAAATGGCAGCAAAAGTAATCAAAAAAGTTAACCATAGAACTAGATTCTTGTACAGGATATCCTCACTTGTCAGTAAAAACACACTGAGGACCCTATCAGGAGCTCTCATACAATGTCACTTCGACTATGCCGTAACATCATGGTACCATAGAACCACAAAGGCCCTAAAAACAAGACTCCAGACAGCCCAAAATAAACTGGTTAGGCTTCTGCTAGGCCTCAACCCTAGGACACATCTAACCGCTGCTCATTTTTTGAGCCTTGATTGGCTACGAGTAGTTGACAGAGTGCAGCAGCTTGCACTGGGCCTGGTCTTCAAGATACGCTACACCACAAAGACACCCAAGTACCTGTCAACATACTTCCAAAAAGTGAACAACGTCCACACATACAATACCAGAGGAAGCTCCACGAACCACGTTCAACCGCGTTGCACCACAAACAAGGGGTTAAACTCGTTTGCAAACTATGCAGTAAAAATGTGGAACGCCCTTCCTATAATCTTAAAGGAGTGCAAAACACTGCCCACCTTCAAAACCACTCTCAAAAAACATTTACAGGAGGCTGCAATCCGTAACTGGACCCTCTAAATCAAAAATCAAATTAAAAGACTACACCCCCACCTGGACTTCCCTCTATATATTCTTGTTGTTTTGTTGTTATGTCTCCCACCCCCCCCCCCCCCCCCCCCACCTGAAATACCCTCTGCACATACTAGTTGTTTTGTCCCACCCCCCTACCTGGTCTACACTCTGAGCAAACGCAATGTTATTATGTCGCCCCCCCCCCTCCCCCCCGCCTAAATCTACTCGTGTTTTTGTACCCCCCCCCCCACCATGACCACACACTGTACATACTTGTTGTTTTGTCCCCCCGCCCGAACTACCCATTGTACATATTATATGTCTGTCCCCCTGCCCGAACTACCCACTGTACATACTTTGTGTTTTGTCCCCCGCCCCCACCTGTGGTGTATGTCCCCACCTGTCCTACCCGCTGTACATACCTTATGTTTTGTTGTATTGTTCTTCCCATGTTGGATGTATGTTTATCTTGTAGATAGTACTAGTTATTTGTCTGTATTATCTTGTAGATAGTACTAGTTTTTTGTCTGTCTTACATGTAACGATGAATTGAGTATCAAGGACCCCAATTGAAATAAGCCAGTGGCTTTCTTGGGTTTTTATCCTGTTAGTTGACCTTGTATGTAATATGTACTTTCATGTACCTACTTCTGCAAATCTTCTAATAAAGTTTTCAATCAATCAATCAAAACGTCCCGTTACACCTAATCGGCTGCCTAACCATTCTCCGAGAGAAAGGTAGCCAGTCTGTCACTATCAACTTCCTTAAGAGCTTCCTTCAGTTCGTTTTTGGCTCCCAGGAAGTTGGTTCCTTGGTCAGATTTGATCTGACGTACTGCACCACGTATGGCAATGAAGCAGCGCAGTCCATTTATAAAGGTATCTGTTGACATGTCCTCCAGCATTTCAATATGAATGGCTCTGGAGGAAAAGCAGGTGAAGAGAAGGCCATATCTTTTGCGTACACTTCGTCCCTGTTTGGTGTAAAAGGGGCCAAAGCAGTCCATCCCACAGTAGGTAAAGGGTGGAGACGGCTCCACACGCTCTAGAGGGAGACCAACGGACGAAACTATCAACGAAGGAGGGAGGCTGGGAGCTACACCAAGAAATGTTAAATTTGGATTCAAAGACTATGTTGTGGATGATAGTAGAAAGAAAAGAACAGCAGTGTGCAAGGTCTGCAGAGCAAAAAATAGTGATACGACCACCACAACGTCGAATTTCATCCGTCACTACAAGTCCCACAAAGACAGCTTAATGGTGTGTCTATGGTGCTTTTGGTGCGTGTAAATAAAAGGTTAAACTGCATCATTGACCATCAGTTATTAATAAGGAGTCACCGTCTATACTAAGTCCGGCTGGAATGCTACAGTAAGAGCTAGTTCCGCCAAGATGGTTGTCGGTGCCTTCCCCATAGCCAAGCTGCTCTATCTGGGAGTCCGGCAGATGAGTAAACCTGTGGCCAACAGGATAAAGGCTGGCGCTCGAAGAAGCGAATTCTTTAAGACCTATAGTACCTACAGCAGACTAGACTTACTAGAAGTTGGTGCGCAAAATGAGAGGACTGTAACAACGGAATTCTTGGAACAGCAGGGAATCCCATTCGACATTGCTCGGTCGCCGGGTGAACAATACTACGCTCTCCCAACACTAAAGCGCAAACGTCGGCGTAAGGACCGCAAGCAACGACGGGGCTGCAGGGGAGGCCTGCTAGCCAGGCTGAGACGTAGCCCGGACAAGCCAGCTTTGCCGAGTATATTCCTATCCAACGTCAGGTCCCTGACTAATAAGATGGATGAATTGAGACTACAGGTTGCCAAAAATAACATCGTGGGAGATAGCTGTGTGATTATTCTCACTGAAACCTGGCTAAATGACACTATCCTGGACTCCGCGATTAGCCTGGATGGCCGCACTCTACACCGTAAGGACCGCACGCTGCTTAGCGGTAAGACTCGCGGAGGTGGGATCATTATATCTACGAAGGATAGCTGGTGCTTAAACACGAAAACTGTAAGTAGCCGCAGTTCCCCAAACCTGGAATACTTGACTGTTAAATGCCGACCCACTTACCTACCGAGGGAATTCAATGCAGTGTATATTACAAGCGTTTACATTGCACCGAATGCAGACGGTAGCTTAGCATTGGCGCGGCTATATGACGTCATCAGTGGTCAACAAAGCGTAGACCCACAGGCAGTTCACATTATAGCAGGAGACTTCAATCATGTCGACCTGAAGGCAGTACTACCCAAGTTCTATCAGCAAGTTAAATGTGCAACAAGAGGAGAAAAAACACTGGATAAGGTATATACCAACATCAAACGTGCTTACAAGGCTAGACCGCTAGCTCATCTAGGCATGTCTGACCATGTGTCAATCCTCCTGATCCCAGCATACACTACCATGAGGAAAAGTGCTCCCATCACCACTAAGACTGTCAGAACTGTCAGAACCTGGCCAGAAAGTTTGCAGACGACACCACCGTGGTGGGATGTATCTCGGTGGGGGGACGAGGCGGCGTACAGGGATGAGGTAGAGCAACTGAGCAAGCTGTGCAAGGTTAACAACCTGCTGCTGAACAAGTCAAAGACCCAGGAATTCATCGTAGACTTCAGGAGGAAAAAGTCCGAGATCCAGCCCCTGCTCATCGACGGAGAGAGCGTGGAGAGAGTCTCAACCCTCCGATTCCTGTGACATCACATGCGGGATGACCTGACCTGGAAGGACAACACAAAAGGCACCATCAAGAGGGCACAACAGCGGCTATACACCCTGAGATGCCTCAGGAAGGAACACAACAAGCAGGAGATACTGGTGGCCTTCTACCGCGGCGCAGTGGAGAGCATCCTCACCTACGGCATCTGCAACTGGTTCTCCAGCTGCACAACAGCGGAGAGAAATGCGCTACAGAGAGTAGTGAGAACAGCACAGAAGATCACCGGCGCCCCCCTCCCCTCTCTGGAAGAGCTGTACAACACACGCTGTCTCAGGAAGGCCTCAAAGATCTCCAGGGACCCGACCCACCCTGGGCACGTACACTTTACCAGGCTGCCCTCGAAAAGGAGGTTCAGGACCCTGGCCGCTAAGACAAACAGACTGAAGAACTGCTTCTACCACAGGGCCGTCCAGGCCCTGAACACAGCAAAGACCTAAGTTCTCGGCCCTGGACAGTCTGGACGGATTGTATGGCAGCTGCTGGACTGAAAAAATCAGGTGTAGTGCTGAGGCACAAACATGTACATTTCAAGCCTGCAAACTGTGACACTTTAAATAACGTGAAAAAATACTATTGTGCAATATGACAACCCTAGTTGACTATCTGTGCAGTATAGTACAGTGGATTGTGTACATAGCCTTTATTTATGTAAACCAGCTCCTTACCTTCTTGTGATTTTTTCTTTTTCTAAAAGTGTTTTTTTTCCCCTTTCCTAACACCAGGGGAGCCACCCCTCCTAAATTTCGTTGTTTGGTACCTGTACTGTAGCAATGACAATAAAGTCCATTCATTCATTCATTCATTCAGAAGGGTCCGCTCCACTGCAGATCTGCCTAAATTACACCTCATGGCAGGAATATGAGCATGAGGACCTGGAACAGTTCACGTCGTCGGTTCTGAACCACATAGTGAACTGCACCAACTCAGTCACCGTGGACAAACGGGTCCAGGTCTACCCCAACACGAAGCCATGGATGACTGGGAAGGTCCAAAAACTGATCAACGAGAGGGACAACGCCTTCTTCGCAGGGAAGGGCACACCGCTGTACAGCACCACCAGGGCTAACCTAAAGCGCGGCATCAAAGAGGCCAAGGCAGACCACAGAGAGAAGATTGAGGAATGCTTCCTGAGCAACGACTCCAGGCGGATGTGGCAGGGGGTTCAGCACATGACAAACTTCAGAGCCAACAGGCTCACAGCCGCAGAGGACGACCCCCTGCTGGCGGAAAAACTGAACTCCTTCTACGCCCGGTTCGACGAGGGGCGAACGGAGGTAACCACAACACAAACACCACTCTCTCCAGCTCTCAGCAGCCTCACCCTCACAGAGCATGAAGTGAGACGCGTGCTGAAGGCGGTGGACCCCAGGAAAGCCTCGGGGCCGGATGGCGTCCTGGGACGGGTGCTGAGGGACTGCGCCGACCAGCTGGCCGGGGTTTTCACCAACATCTTCAACCAGTCCCTGTCCCCGGCCACCATCCCACCCTGCCTGAAAACCTCAACTATCATCCCAGTCCCGAAGAAAAGCACGGTGAGCTGCCTAAACGACTACCGCCCGGTGGCACTCACACCAATCATCATGAAGTGCTTCGAGAAACTAGTCCGGGCCCACATACTCACACGCCTCCCGCCCAACCTGGATCCATACCAGTTCGCCTACAGAGCCCACAGGTCCACAGAGAACGCCATCGCGACGACTCTCCACGCCACTCTATCCCACCTGGAGAGGGGAAACAGCTACGCGAGACTGCTCTTTGTGGACTTCAGCTCCGCCTTCAACACCATCCTTCCAGACAGGCTAGTGACCAAACTACTAGACCTGGGACTATCACACTCTATATGTGCATGGATCAAGGACTTCCTGACCGACCGCCCCCAGAGGGTGCGGGTGGGCCCCCACACCTCCACAGCCCTCAGACTCAGCACTGGGTCCCCCCAGGGCTGCGTGCTAAGCCCCATCCTCTACAACCTCTACACCTACGACTTCACCCCCGTCCACCCCAGCAACTCCATCGTAAAGTTTGCAGACGACACCACCGTGGTGGGCTGCATCTCGGGGGGGGACGAGGCGGCGTACAGGGATGAGGTAGAGCAACTGAGCAAGCTGTGCAAGGTTTACAACCTGCTGCTGAACAAGTCAAAGACCCAGGAAATCATCGTGGACTTCAGGAGGAAAAAGTCCGAGATCCAGCCCCTGCTCATCGACGGAGAGAGCGTGGAGAGAGTCTCAACCCTCCGATTCCTGGGGGTGCACATACAGAATGACCTGTCCTGGAAGGACAACACAACAGCCACCATCAAGAAGGCACAACAGCGGCTCTACATCCTGAGAGTCCTCAGGAAGGAACACAGCAAGCAGGAGATACTGGTGACCTTCTACCTTGGCGCAGTGGAGAGCATCCTCACCTACGGCATCTGCAACTGGTTCTCCAGCTGCACAACCGCGGAGAGAAATGCGCTACAGAGAGTCGTGAGAACAGCCCAGAAGATCACCGGCGCCCCCCTCCCCTCTCTGGAAGAGCTGTACAACACACGCTGTCTCAGGAAGGCCTCCAAGATCTCCAGAGACCCAACCCACCCTGGGTACGAACACTTTACCCGGCTGCCCTCGAAAAGGCGGTACAGGACCATGGCCGCAAGGACAAACAGACTGAAGCACAGCTTCTACCCCAGGGCCATCGAGGCCCTGAACACAGCAAAGACCTAGGTTCTGGGCCCTGGACAGTCTGGACGGATTGATGGCAGCTGCTGGACTGAAAAAAATCAGGTGTAGTGCTGAGGCACAAATATGTACATTTCTAGCCTGCAAACTGCGACACTTCAAATGAATGTGCAATAACACTATGTGCAATATGACAACCCTAGTCGTCTATCTTTACAGTATAGTATAGTGGATAGTGTACATAGCCTTTATTTATGTAAACCAGCTCCTTCCCTTCTTCTTTCCTAGCACCAGGGGAGCCACCCCTCCTAAATTTCGTTGTTTGGTACCTGTACTATAGCAATGACAATAAAGACCATTCATTCATTCATCATTCATTCATTCGTTCATTCATTCACTCCGGCTGGACAGTATGACTTTTTCAGACAGCTGCCACACGGACCCTGGGGTGGGAGGGGAGAGGGGAGAGAGAGAGGGGAGAGAGAGAGGGGAGAGAGGAGCGGCCGTTTGTGTTTGTCTTTATGTGGATTAGCCCGTTAGCTGTTACCTTCCTGGGGTCCCACGCAAAACACACACAATACTAAACGATACAAGACGAAGACGACACAGCGATGACCTGGCAAACGACGACAGCCTGACACGAGGCCTGTCTGTCTCTCAGATTCACATAAGGCCTGTCTGTCTGACTCTCACAAGGACTGTCTATCTCTCAGAGAAGGCCTGTCTATCTCTCAGAGAAGGCCTGTCTGTCTCTCAGACTCACACAAGGCCTGTCTGTCTCTCAGACTCACACGAGGCCTGTCTGTCTCTCAGACTCGCACAAGGCCTGTCTGTCTCTCAGAGAAGGCCTGTCTGTCTCTCAGACTCACACAAGGCCTGTCTGTCTCTCAGATTCACACAAGGCCTGTCTGTCTCTCAGAGAAGGCCTGTCTGTCTCTCAGACTGCCACAAGGCGAGTGTCTTTGAGCCCCGGAAAAGCGTTATATAAATACAATGAATTATTATTATTATTATTATTATTAAGGCCTATCTGTCTGTCATAGAAGGCCTGTCTGTGTCTCAGAGAAGACCTGTCTGTCTCTCAGGCTCACCTTGTAAACGCTCGGCTGGGAGACATCACACCTGTGGGGCAGAATGGGCTCGATGGAGGGCGGGGTCAGAACTCCGTCCAGCGAATAGAGACGTCCGTTCTTGGCCTCCACTTCGGCCTCGAGCACGGCAATCCCATTGACCAGGATCTGGCCCTGTGTGGGGTAGACAGACAGACAGTCAGTCAGTCAGACAGACAGACAGACAGACAGTCAGACACAGCTACTGTATATCACCAGAGGACTGGGGCATCTCCCAGTGTGGTGAGGTTAGATGACTTACAGTTTCTGTCACGTTGAAGGAGAGGACCTGATTGGCCATGGTCACTATGCGCGGGCTTGACACAGCGTAATACACCTCCAGCTTCAAAAAGAGAGAGGACGAGTGTCACTTAGCAACCAAAACACCAGAAATATGAAAGACAATCCACAATGTCAGTAAGGTTTTTTTTTGTGACTGACTTGATTGATGAATTGATTGATTGATTTGTCTTTTACAAATATAGAGATTTTCTTTCAGACACAGAAGCATATCCTGACCCATACACACTCACACACCTACCTTGGTCGATGCAATGATATGGTTACGGACCAGCTCCAGTAGTTTAGTAGTGCCCTGAAATAACACAACAGTTAAGTCACTCACACACGCCACACACACACACACACACCACACACACACACACACCACACACACACACACACACACGCCACACACACACACACACACACACACACACACACACACACAAGCCACACACGTGTGTGTTTATCATGTCTGCTGTATAGTTAAACACTCTAGAGCAGGGGTCGGCAACTAAGTTTGGCCTCAGGCCCAAAAACATTTGAGCCACTAGATGGCGGGCCCGAACATAATCAAAGGCTAATTTAAGTAATTGATTGTTGAAATGCTTTGACTTTTCTTTCGAAAAATGTACACATCGCTAGTCAACTAACACAGCTTGTTTTGTGAGCCTGCTAACAATGTAAAGTAGTGTTCTAGTTAACTAGGTAACAATGTAAAGTAGTGTTCTAGTTAACTAGGTAACAATGTAAAGTAGTGTTCTAGTTAACTAGGTAACAATGTAAAGTAGTGTTGTAGTTAACTAGGTAACAATGTAAAGTAGTGTTCTAGTTAACTAGGTAACAATGTAAAGTAGTGTTCTAGTTAACTAGGTAACAATGTAAAGTAGTGTTGTAGTTAACTAGGTAACAATGTAAAGTGGTGTTCTAGTTAACTAGGTAACAATGTAAAGGAGTGTTGTAGTTAACTAGGTAACAATGTAAAGTAGTGTTGTAGTTAACTAGGTAACAATGTAAAGTAGTGTTGTAGTTAACTAGGTGATATAATGATCTTTCTTGGTCACGTGGCCGGAAATTATATATTGATGACTCAGAGAGAAGGTTGAATCGTAATCATTGTATTAGGCAGATCTGGGTTGCATTCCCATGTACAGATGTTTCCAAGGCAGCATGCTCTGTTAAGTCCAAGCTTCAAGCATGGCTACGACATGGCTGGTGCCGAGCCTGGCTGTGGCATAAAGAGATGCCAAGCAAAGTACTGATGTTTGTTACAGCTTATATACAGTTCTCAGAGAGGAAAATAGCTTTACCTCGTAACTTACAATACTTGACATTAGTTCCCATATATGGCTCTATCCTGTGTCCATGCTGTTCTACCCTGCTGACCACTGGGCTAAGGCTCCTATGTCCTTAGAGTTAAACTGGTCTCACTGTTACTTGATATGGTATGTGCCTGCTCCTAAATATGTTCTTTACTACTGAGAGTGGGCACACCTAAAATATGTTTAAGGTTAAACAATGAGTATTGCAATATTTGATAGGCACACAACAATTGCATATAGTTACACAAAAACGCATCATATCACTAGGTAACAATGTAAAGTGGTGTTCTAGTTAACTAGGTAACAATGTAAAGTAGTGTTGTAGTTAACTAGGTAACAATGTAAAGTGGTGTTCTAGTTAACTAGGTAACAATGTAAAGTAGTGTTGTAGTTAACTAGGTAACAATGTAAAGTGGTGTTCTAGTTAACTAGGTAACAATGTAAAGTAGTGTTGTAGTTACCTAGGTAAAAATGTAAAGTAGTGTTCTAGTTAACTAGGTAACAATGCAGTGGTGTTCTAGTTAACTAGGTAACAAGGTAAAGTAGTGTTCTAGTTAACTAGGTAACAATGTAAAGTAGTGTTCTAGTTAACTAGGTAACAATCTAAAGTAGTGTTCTAGTTAACTAGGTAACAATGTAAAGTAGTGTTCTAGTTAACTAGGTAACAATGTAAAGTAGTGTTCTAGTTAACTAGGTAACAATGTAAAGTAGTGTTGTAGTTAACTAGGTAACAATGTAACGTAGTGTTGTAGTTAACTAGGTAACAATGTTAAGTGGTGTTCTAGTTAACTAGGTAACAATGTAAAGGAGTGTTGTAGTTAACTAGGTAACAATGTAAAGTGGTGTTCTAGTTAACTAGGTAACAAGGTAAAGTAGTGTTCTAGTTAACTAGGTAACAATGTAAAGTAGTGTTCTAGTTAACTAGGTAACAATGTAAAGTAGTGTTCTAGTTAACTAGGTAACAATGTAAAGTAGTGTTCTAGTTAACTAGGTAACAATGTAAAGAAGTGTTCTAGTTAACTAGGTAACAATGTAAAGTGGTGTTCTAGTTAACTAGGTAACAATGTAAAGTAGTGTTGTAGTTAACTAGGTAACAATGTAAAGTAGTGTTCTAGTTAACTAGGTAACAATGTAAAGTAGTGTTGTAGTTAACTAGGTAACAATGTAAAGTAGTGTTCTAGTTAACTAGGTAACAATGTAAAGTAGTGTTCTAGTTAACTAGGTAACAATGTAAAGTAGTGTTGTAGTTAACTAGGTAACAATGTAAAGTAGTGTTCTAGTTAACTAGGTAACAATGTAAAGTAGTGTTCTAGTTAACTAGGTAACAATGTAAAGTAGTGTTCTAGTTAACTAGGTAACAATGTAAAGTAGTGTTCTAGTTAACTAGGTAACAATGTAAAGTAGTGTTCTAGTTAACTAGGTAACAATGTAAAGTAGTGTTGTAGTTAACTAGGTAACAATGTATAGTAGTGTTGTAGTTAACTAGGTAACAATGTAAAGTGGTGTTCTAGTTAACTAGGTAACAATGTAAAGGAGTGTTGTAGTTAACTAGGTAACAATGTAAAGTGGTGTTCTAGTTAACTAGGTAACAATGTAAAGTAGTGTTCTAGTTAACTAGGTAACAATGTAAAGTAGTGTTCTAGTTAACTAGGTAACAATGTAAAGTAGTGTTCTAGTTAACTAGGTAACAATGTAAAGTAGTGTTGTAGTTAACTAGGTAACAATGTAAAGTAGTGTTCTAGTTAACTAGGTAACAATGTAAAGTAGTGTTGTAGTTAACTAGGTAACAATGTAAAGTAGTGTTGTAGTTAACTAGGTAACAATGTAAAGTAGTGTTGTAGTTAACTAGGTAACAATGTAAAGTGGTGTTCTAGTTAACTAGGTAACAATGTAAAGTAGTGTTGTAGTTAACTAGGTAACAATGTAAAGTAGTGTTCTAGTTAACTAGGTAACAATGTAAAGTAGTGTTCTAGTTAACTAGGTAACAATGTAAAGTGGTGTTCTAGTTAACTAGGTAACAAGGTAAAGTAGTGTTCTAGTTAAGTAGGTAACAATGTAAAGTAGTGTTCTAGTTAACTAGGTAACAATGTAAAGTAGTGTTCTAGTTAACTAGGTAACAATGTAAAGTAGTGTTCTAGTTAACTAGGTAACAATGTAAAGTAGTGTTCTAGTTAACTAGGTAACAATGTAAAGTAGTGTTGTAGTTAACTAGGTAACAATGTAAAGTAGTGTTGTAGTTAACTAGGTAACAATGTAAAGTAGTGTTGTAGTTAACTAGGTAACAATGTAAAGTGGTGTTCTAGTTAACTAGGTAACAATGTAAAGGAGTGTTGTAGTTAACTAGGTAACAATGTAAAGTGGTGTTCTAGTTAACTAGGTAACAATGTAAAGTAGTGTTCTAGTTAACTAGGTAACAATGTAAAGTAGTGTTGTAGTTAACTAGGTAACAATGTAAAGTAGTGTTGTAGTTAACTAGGTAACAATGTAAAGTGGTGTTCTAGTTAACTAGGTAACAATGTAAAGGAGTGTTGTAGTTAACTAGGTAACAATGTAAAGTGGTGTTCTAGTAAACTAGGTAACAAGGTAAAGTAGTGTTCTAGTTAACTAGGTAACAATGTAAAGTAGTGTTCTAGTTAACTAGGTAACAATGTAAAGTAGTGTTCTAGTTAACTAGGTAACAATGTAAAGTAGTGTTCTAGTTAACTAGGTAACAATGTAAAGTAGTGTTCTAGTTAACTAGGTAACAATGTAAAGTAGTGTTGTAGTTAACTAGGTAACAATGTAAAGTAGTGTTGTAGTTAACTAGGTAACAATGTAAAGTAGTGTTCTAGTTAACTAGGTAACAATGTAAAGTAGTGTTGTAGTTAACTAGGTAACAATGTAAAGTGGTGTTCTAGTTAACTAGGTAACAATGTAAAGTAGTGTTGTAGTTAACTAGGTAACAATGTAAAGTAGTGTTGTAGTTAACTAGGTAACAATGTAAAGTAGTGTTGTAGTTAACTAGGTAACAATGTAAAGTAGTGTTGTAGTTAACTAGGTAACAATGTAAAGTGGTGTTCTAGTTAACTAGGTAACAATGTAAAGTAGTGTTGTAGTTAACTAGGTAACAATGTAAAGTAGTGTTCTAGTTAACTAGGTAACAATGTAAAGTAGTGTTCTAGTTAACTAGGTAACAATGTAAAGTGGTGTTCTAGTTAACTAGGTAACAAGGTAAAGTAGTGTTCTAGTTAACTAGGTAACAATGTAAAGTAGTGTTCTAGTTAACTAGGTAACAATGTAAAGTAGTGTTCTAGTTAACTAGGTAACAATGTAAAGTAGTGTTCTAGTTAACTAGGTAACAATGTAAAGTAGTGTTCTAGTTAACTAGGTAACAATGTAAAGTAGTGTTCTAGTTAACTAGGTAACAATGTAAAGTAGTGTTCTAGTTAACTAGGTAACAATGTAAAGTAGTGTTGTAGTTAACTAGGTAACAATGTAAAGTAGTGTTGTAGTTAACTAGGTAACAATGTAAAGTGGTGTTCTAGTTAACTAGGTAACAATGTAAAGGAGTGTTGTAGTTAACTAGGTAACAATGTAAAGTGGTGTTCTAGTTAACTAGGTAACAAGGTAAAGTAGTGTTCTAGTTAACTAGGTAACAATGTAAAGTAGTGTTCTAGTTAACTAGGTAACAATGTAAAGTAGTGTTCTAGTTAACTAGGTAACAATGTAAAGTAGTGTTCTAGTTAACTAGGTAACAATGTAAAGTGGTGTTCTAGTTAACTAGGTAACAATGTAAAGTAGTGTTCTAGTTAACTAGGTAACAATGTAAAGTAGTGTTCTAGTTAACTAGGTAACAAGGTAAAGTAGTGTTCTAGTTAACTAGGTAACAATGTAAAGTAGTGTTCTAGTTAACTAGGTAACAATGTAAAGTAGTGTTCTAGTTAACTAGGTAACAATGTAAAGTAGTGTTCTAGTTATCTAGGTAACAATGTAAGTAGTGTTCTAGTTAACTAGGTAACAATGTAAAGTAGTGTTGTAGTTAACTAGGTAACAATGTAAAGTAGTGGTCTAGTTAACTAGGTAACAAGGTAAAGTAGTGTTCTAGTTAACTAGGTAACAATGTAAAGTAGTGTTCTAGTTAACTAGGTAACAATGTAAAGTAGTGTTCTAGTTAACTAGGTAACAATGTAAAGTAGTGTTCTAGTTAACTAGGTAACAATGTAAAGTAGTGTTCTAGTTAACTAGGTAACAATGTAAAGTGGTGTTCTAGTTAACTAGGTAACAATGTAAAGTAGTGTTCTAGTTAACTAGGTAACAATGTAAAGTAGTGTTCTAGTTAACTAGGTAACAAGGTAAAGTAGTGTTCTAGTTAACTAGGTAACAATGTAAAGTAGTGTTCTAGTTAACTAGGTAACAATGTAAAGTAGTGTTCTAGTTAACTAGGTAACAATGTAAAGTAGTGTTCTAGTTATCTAGGTAACAATGTAAAGTAGTGTTGTAGTTAACTAGGTAACAATGTAAAGTAGTGTTGTAGTTAACTAGGTAACAATGTAAAGTAGTGGTCTAGTTAACTAGGTAACAAGGTAAAGTAGTGTTGTAGTTAAATAGGTAACAATGTAAAGTAGTGTTGTAGTTAACTAGGTAACAATGTAAAGTAGTGTTGTAGTTAACTAGGTAACAATGTAAAGTGGTGTTCTAGTTAACTAGGTAACAATGTAAAGTAGTGTTGTAGTTAACTAGGTAACAATGTAAAGTGGTGTTCTAGTTAACTAGGTAACAATGTAAAGTGGTGTTCTAGTTAACTAGGTAACAATGTAAAGTGGTGTTCTAGTTAACTAGGTAACAATGTAAAGTAGTGTTGTAGTTACCTAGGTAACAATGTAAAGTAGTGTAACAATGTAGTTAACTAGGTAACAAGGTAAAGTAGTGTTCTAGTTAACTAGGTAACAATGTAAAGTAGTGTTCTAGTTAACTAGGTAACAATGTAAAGTAGTGTTCTAGTAAACTAGGTAACAATGTAAAGTAGTGTTCTAGTTAACTAGGTAACAATGTAAAGTGGTGTTCTAGTTAACTAGGTAACAATGTAAAGTAGTGTTGTAGTTAACTAGGTAACAATGTAAAGTAGTGTTCTAGTTAACTAGGTAACAATGTAAAGTTGTGTTCTAGTTAACTAGGTAACAATGTAAAGTAGTGTTGTAGTTAACTAGGTAACAATGTAAAGTAGTGTTCTAGTTAACTAGGTAACAATGTAAAGTAGTGTTCTAGTTAACTAGGTAACAATGTAAAGTAGTGTTGTAGTTAACTAGGTAACAATGTAAAGTAGTGTTCTAGTTAACTAGGTAACAATGTAAAGTAGTGTTCTAGTTAACTAGGTAACAATGTAAAGTAGTGTTCTAGTTAACTAGGTAACAATGTAAAGTAGTGTTCTAGTTAACTAGGTAACAATGTAAAGTAGTGTTCTAGTTAACTAGGTAACAATGTAAAGTAGTGTTCTAGTTAACTAGGTAACAATGTAAAGTAGTGTTCTAGTTAACTAGGTAACAATGTAAAGTAGTGTTGTAGTTAACTAGGTAACAATGTAAAGTAGTGTTCTAGTTAACTAGGTAACAATGTAAAGTAGTGTTGTAGTTAACTAGGTAACAATGTAAAGTGGTGTTCTAGTTAACTAGGTAACAATGTAAAGGAGTGTTGTAGTTAACTAGGTAACAATGTAAAGTGGTGTTCTAGTTAACTAGGTAACAATGTAAAGTAGTGTTCTAGTTAACTAGGTAACAATGTAAAGTAGTGTTCTAGTTAACTAGGTAACAATGTAAAGTAGTGTTCTAGTTAACTAGGTAACAATGTAAAGTAGTGTTCTAGTTAACTAGGTAACAATGTAAAGTAGTGTTCTAGTTAACTAGGTAACAAGGTAATGTAGTGTTCTAGTTAACTAGGTAACAATGTAAAGTAGTGTTCTAGTTAACTAGGTAACAATGTAAAGTAGTGTTCTAGTTAACTAGGTAACAATGTAAAGTAGTGTTCTAGTTAACTAGGTAACAATGTAAAGTAGTGTTCTAGTTAACTAGGTAACAATGTAAAGTAGTGTTGTAGTTAACTAGGTAACAATGTAAAGTAGTGTTCTAGTTAACTAGGTAACAATGTAAAGTAGTGTTCTAGTTAACTAGGTAACAATGTAAAGTAGTGTTCTAGTTAACTAGGTAACAATGTAAAGTAGTGTTCTAGTTAACTAGGTAACAATGTAAAGTAGTGTTCTAGTTAACTAGGTAACAATGTAAAGTAGTGTTCTAGTTAACTAGGTAACAATGTAAAGTAGTGTTGTAGTTAACTAGGTAACAATGTAAAGTGGTGTTCTAGTTAACTAGGTAACAATGTAAAGTAGTGTTGTAGTTAACTAGGTAACAATGTAAAGTGGTGTTCTAGTTAACTAGGTAACAATGTAAAGTAGTGTTGTAGTTACCTAGGTAAAAATGTAAAGTAGTGTTCTAGTTAACTAGGTAACAATGCAGTGGTGTTCTAGTTAACTAGGTAACAAGGTAAAGTAGTGTTCTAGTTAACTAGGTAACAATGTAAAGTAGTGTTCTAGTTAACTAGGTAACAATCTAAAGTAGTGTTCTAGTTAACTAGGTAACAATGTAAAGTAGTGTTCTAGTTAACTAGGTAACAATGTAAAGTAGTGTTCTAGTTAACTAGGTAACAATGTAAAGTAGTGTTGTAGTTAACTAGGTAACAATGTAACGTAGTGTTGTAGTTAACTAGGTAACAATGTTAAGTGGTGTTCTAGTTAACTAGGTAACAATGTAAAGGAGTGTTGTAGTTAACTAGGTAACAATGTAAAGTGGTGTTCTAGTTAACTAGGTAACAAGGTAAAGTAGTGTTCTAGTTAACTAGGTAACAATGTAAAGTAGTGTTCTAGTTAACTAGGTAACAATGTAAAGTAGTGTTCTAGTTAACTAGGTAACAATGTAAAGTAGTGTTCTAGTTAACTAGGTAACAATGTAAAGAAGTGTTCTAGTTAACTAGGTAACAATGTAAAGTGGTGTTCTAGTTAACTAGGTAACAATGTAAAGTAGTGTTGTAGTTAACTAGGTAACAATGTAAAGTAGTGTTCTAGTTAACTAGGTAACAATGTAAAGTAGTGTTGTAGTTAACTAGGTAACAATGTAAAGTAGTGTTCTAGTTAACTAGGTAACAATGTAAAGTAGTGTTCTAGTTAACTAGGTAACAATGTAAAGTAGTGTTGTAGTTAACTAGGTAACAATGTAAAGTAGTGTTCTAGTTAACTAGGTAACAATGTAAAGTAGTGTTCTAGTTAACTAGGTAACAATGTAAAGTAGTGTTCTAGTTAACTAGGTAACAATGTAAAGTAGTGTTCTAGTTAACTAGGTAACAATGTAAAGTAGTGTTCTAGTTAACTAGGTAACAATGTAAAGTAGTGTTGTAGTTAACTAGGTAACAATGTATAGTAGTGTTGTAGTTAACTAGGTAACAATGTAAAGTGGTGTTCTAGTTAACTAGGTAACAATGTAAAGGAGTGTTGTAGTTAACTAGGTAACAATGTAAAGTGGTGTTCTAGTTAACTAGGTAACAATGTAAAGTAGTGTTCTAGTTAACTAGGTAACAATGTAAAGTAGTGTTCTAGTTAACTAGGTAACAATGTAAAGTAGTGTTCTAGTTAACTAGGTAACAATGTAAAGTAGTGTTGTAGTTAACTAGGTAACAATGTAAAGTAGTGTTCTAGTTAACTAGGTAACAATGTAAAGTAGTGTTGTAGTTAACTAGGTAACAATGTAAAGTAGTGTTGTAGTTAACTAGGTAACAATGTAAAGTAGTGTTGTAGTTAACTAGGTAACAATGTAAAGTGGTGTTCTAGTTAACTAGGTAACAATGTAAAGTAGTGTTGTAGTTAACTAGGTAACAATGTAAAGTAGTGTTCTAGTTAACTAGGTAACAATGTAAAGTAGTGTTCTAGTTAACTAGGTAACAATGTAAAGTGGTGTTCTAGTTAACTAGGTAACAAGGTAAAGTAGTGTTCTAGTTAACTAGGTAACAATGTAAAGTAGTGTTCTAGTTAACTAGGTAACAATGTAAAGTAGTGTTCTAGTTAACTAGGTAACAATGTAAAGTAGTGTTCTAGTTAACTAGGTAACAATGTAAAGTAGTGTTCTAGTTAACTAGGTAACAATGTAAAGTAGTGTTGTAGTTAACTAGGTAACAATGTAAAGTAGTGTTGTAGTTAACTAGGTAACAATGTAAAGTAGTGTTGTAGTTAACTAGGTAACAATGTAAAGTGGTGTTCTAGTTAACTAGGTAACAATGTAAAGGAGTGTTGTAGTTAACTAGGTAACAATGTAAAGTGGTGTTCTAGTTAACTAGGTAACAATGTAAAGTAGTGTTCTAGTTAACTAGGTAACAATGTAAAGTAGTGTTGTAGTTAACTAGGTAACAATGTAAAGTAGTGTTGTAGTTAACTAGGTAACAATGTAAAGTGGTGTTCTAGTTAACTAGGTAACAATGTAAAGGAGTGTTGTAGTTAACTAGGTAACAATGTAAAGTGGTGTTCTAGTAAACTAGGTAACAAGGTAAAGTAGTGTTCTAGTTAACTAGGTAACAATGTAAAGTAGTGTTCTAGTTAACTAGGTAACAATGTAAAGTAGTGTTCTAGTTAACTAGGTAACAATGTAAAGTAGTGTTCTAGTTAACTAGGTAACAATGTAAAGTAGTGTTCTAGTTAACTAGGTAACAATGTAAAGTAGTGTTGTAGTTAACTAGGTAACAATGTAAAGTAGTGTTGTAGTTAACTAGGTAACAATGTAAAGTAGTGTTCTAGTTAACTAGGTAACAATGTAAAGTAGTGTTGTAGTTAACTAGGTAACAATGTAAAGTGGTGTTCTAGTTAACTAGGTAACAATGTAAAGTAGTGTTGTAGTTAACTAGGTAACAATGTAAAGTAGTGTTGTAGTTAACTAGGTAACAATGTAAAGTAGTGTTGTAGTTAACTAGGTAACAATGTAAAGTAGTGTTGTAGTTAACTAGGTAACAATGTAAAGTGGTGTTCTAGTTAACTAGGTAACAATGTAAAGTAGTGTTGTAGTTAACTAGGTAACAATGTAAAGTAGTGTTCTAGTTAACTAGGTAACAATGTAAAGTAGTGTTCTAGTTAACTAGGTAACAATGTAAAGTGGTGTTCTAGTTAACTAGGTAACAAGGTAAAGTAGTGTTCTAGTTAACTAGGTAACAATGTAAAGTAGTGTTCTAGTTAACTAGGTAACAATGTAAAGTAGTGTTCTAGTTAACTAGGTAACAATGTAAAGTAGTGTTCTAGTTAACTAGGTAACAATGTAAAGTAGTGTTCTAGTTAACTAGGTAACAATGTAAAGTAGTGTTCTAGTTAACTAGGTAACAATGTAAAGTAGTGTTCTAGTTAACTAGGTAACAATGTAAAGTAGTGTTGTAGTTAACTAGGTAACAATGTAAAGTAGTGTTGTAGTTAACTAGGTAACAATGTAAAGTGGTGTTCTAGTTAACTAGGTAACAATGTAAAGGAGTGTTGTAGTTAACTAGGTAACAATGTAAAGTGGTGTTCTAGTTAACTAGGTAACAAGGTAAAGTAGTGTTCTAGTTAACTAGGTAACAATGTAAAGTAGTGTTCTAGTTAACTAGGTAACAATGTAAAGTAGTGTTCTAGTTAACTAGGTAACAATGTAAAGTAGTGTTCTAGTTAACTAGGTAACAATGTAAAGTGGTGTTCTAGTTAACTAGGTAACAATGTAAAGTAGTGTTCTAGTTAACTAGGTAACAATGTAAAGTAGTGTTCTAGTTAACTAGGTAACAAGGTAAAGTAGTGTTCTAGTTAACTAGGTAACAATGTAAAGTAGTGTTCTAGTTAACTAGGTAACAATGTAAAGTAGTGTTCTAGTTAACTAGGTAACAATGTAAAGTAGTGTTCTAGTTATCTAGGTAACAATGTAAGTAGTGTTCTAGTTAACTAGGTAACAATGTAAAGTAGTGTTGTAGTTAACTAGGTAACAATGTAAAGTAGTGGTCTAGTTAACTAGGTAACAAGGTAAAGTAGTGTTCTAGTTAACTAGGTAACAATGTAAAGTAGTGTTCTAGTTAACTAGGTAACAATGTAAAGTAGTGTTCTAGTTAACTAGGTAACAATGTAAAGTAGTGTTCTAGTTAACTAGGTAACAATGTAAAGTAGTGTTCTAGTTAACTAGGTAACAATGTAAAGTGGTGTTCTAGTTAACTAGGTAACAATGTAAAGTAGTGTTCTAGTTAACTAGGTAACAATGTAAAGTAGTGTTCTAGTTAACTAGGTAACAAGGTAAAGTAGTGTTCTAGTTAACTAGGTAACAATGTAAAGTAGTGTTCTAGTTAACTAGGTAACAATGTAAAGTAGTGTTCTAGTTAACTAGGTAACAATGTAAAGTAGTGTTCTAGTTATCTAGGTAACAATGTAAAGTAGTGTTGTAGTTAACTAGGTAACAATGTAAAGTAGTGTTGTAGTTAACTAGGTAACAATGTAAAGTAGTGGTCTAGTTAACTAGGTAACAAGGTAAAGTAGTGTTGTAGTTAAATAGGTAACAATGTAAAGTAGTGTTGTAGTTAACTAGGTAACAATGTAAAGTAGTGTTGTAGTTAACTAGGTAACAATGTAAAGTGGTGTTCTAGTTAACTAGGTAACAATGTAAAGTAGTGTTGTAGTTAACTAGGTAACAATGTAAAGTGGTGTTCTAGTTAACTAGGTAACAATGTAAAGTGGTGTTCTAGTTAACTAGGTAACAATGTAAAGTGGTGTTCTAGTTAACTAGGTAACAATGTAAAGTAGTGTTGTAGTTACCTAGGTAACAATGTAAAGTAGTGTAACAATGTAGTTAACTAGGTAACAAGGTAAAGTAGTGTTCTAGTTAACTAGGTAACAATGTAAAGTAGTGTTCTAGTTAACTAGGTAACAATGTAAAGTAGTGTTCTAGTAAACTAGGTAACAATGTAAAGTAGTGTTCTAGTTAACTAGGTAACAATGTAAAGTGGTGTTCTAGTTAACTAGGTAACAATGTAAAGTAGTGTTGTAGTTAACTAGGTAACAATGTAAAGTAGTGTTCTAGTTAACTAGGTAACAATGTAAAGTTGTGTTCTAGTTAACTAGGTAACAATGTAAAGTAGTGTTGTAGTTAACTAGGTAACAATGTAAAGTAGTGTTCTAGTTAACTAGGTAACAATGTAAAGTAGTGTTCTAGTTAACTAGGTAACAATGTAAAGTTGTGTTCTAGTTAACTAGGTAACAATGTAAAGTAGTGTTCTAGTTAACTAGGTAACAATGTAAAGTAGTGTTCTAGTTAACTAGGTAACAATGTAAAGTAGTGTTCTAGTTAACTAGGTAACAATGTAAAGTAGTGTTCTAGTTAACTAGGTAACAATGTAAAGTAGTGTTGTAGTTTACTAGGTAACAATGTAAAGTAGTGTTGTAGTTAACTAGGTAACAATGTAAAGTGGTGTTCTAGTTAACTAGGTAACAATGTAAAGGAGTGTTGTAGTTAACTAGGTAACAATGTAAAGTGGTGTTCTAGTTAACTAGGTAACAATGTAAAGTAGTGTTCTAGTTAACTAGGTAACAATGTAAAGTAGTGTTCTAGTTAACTAGGTAACAATGTAAAGTAGTGTTCTAGTTAACTAGGTAACAATGTAAAGTAGTGTTCTAGTTAACTAGGTAACAAGGTAATGTAGTGTTCTAGTTAACTAGGTAACAATGTAAAGTAGTGTTCTAGTTAACTAGGTAACAATGTAAAGTAGTGTTCTAGTTAACTAGGTAACAATGTAAAGTAGTGTTCTAGTTAACTAGGTAACAATGTAAAGTAGTGTTCTAGTTAACTAGGTAACAATGTAAAGTAGTGTTGTAGTTAACTAGGTAACAATGTAAAGTAGTGTTCTAGTTAACTAGGTAACAATGTAAAGTAGTGTTCTAGTTAACTAGGTAACAATGTAAAGTAGTGTTGTAATTAACTAGGTAACAATGTAAAGTAGTGTTGTAGTTAATTAGGTAACAATGTAAAGTAGTGTTCTAGTTAACTAGGTAACAATGTAAAGTAGTGTTGTAGTTAACTAGGTAACAATGTAAAGTAGTGTTCTAGTTAACTAGGTAACAATGTAAAGTAGTGTTCTAGTTAACTAGGTAACAATGTAAAGTAGTGTTCTAGTTAACTAGGTAACAATGTAAAGTAGTGTTCTAGTTAACTCAATTCTCGACATGCGGATCCGACCCCAAACAGTTTTGGAAGACTGTCAAAACCATGGAAAATAAAAACACATCCTCTCAACTACCCACGGCAATCAAATCTGAGGACATTGTCATCTCAGATAAAGCCTCCATGGTGGACTGTTTTAACAAGCACTTTGTTAGGGCTGGTCTTGCTTTTGCAACTGCTGCCTCAACCCCTAGCACTGGTCCCCCCCCAAGCACTCCGTGCTTCTCTTTCCAGCCAGTAGAGGAGAGTGAGGTGCTTAGGGAGTTGCTTAAACTGGACCCTTATAAATCAGCTGGGCTGGATGATCTGGACCCTTTCTATCTGAAATTAGCAGCTCACATTGTCTCAGCCCCCATCACCTGTCTGTTCAACCTCTCCCTGCAAACCTCAGAATTCCCCATGGACTGGAAATCTGCTGCTGTCATCCCACTCTTCAAGGGAGGTGACAAGTTAGACCTAAACTGTTACAGGCCTATATCCATCCTACCCTGCCTCTCCAAAGTCTTAGAGAAACTGGTCAACAATCAGCTCACCCACCATCTGGAGTCCTATAGTATCTTCAGCACTACGCAATCCGGCTTTAGATCTGGCTACGGTTGTGTCTCTGCAACACTTAAAGTGCTAAACGACATCATATGCGCCTTTGACTCCAAGCACTACTGTGTAGCTGTATTTATTGACCTGGCTAAGGCCTTTGACTCCGTGGACCACTGCATCCTGCTTGACAGACTCAAGGATGTTGGACTCGCAGAGGAATGACTGGCATGGTTTAACAACTACTTCTCTGGTCGTGTGCAGTCTGTGAGAGCTGAAGGCCTGCTGTCTGACCCAATGTCCCTGTCCATGGGTGTCCCCCAGGGCTCCATTCTGGGTCCAACACTATTTAATATTTTTATAAATAACATTGCTCACGTGGCTGGAAACTCTTACATCCATCTGTACGCTGACGACACCATTCTTTACACGTCTGGCCCCTCTCTGAACACCGCCCTGACCGATCTCCAACACAGCTTTAATAGCATCCAATATGCCTTCTCCAACCTCCATCTTCTCCTAAACACAGATAAAACTAAATGCATGATCTTTAATCGGACCCTACCCCAAGCCTCCTGTCCCCCAAAAATCACCTCACTGGATGGGTCAGTACTAGAATTTGTCAACACATACAAATATCTAGGTATCTGGCTTGATAGTTCACTCTCCTTCCAAACCCACATCAATAACCTACTCACTAAAGTCAGAACAAGAATTGGTTTCATGTACCGCAACAAAGCCTCCTTCACCCACTCTGCAAAACACACTCTGGTAAAAATGACCATCCTGCCAATTCTGGACTATGGAGATATCATTTACAGGATTGCCCCCAAAAACCTTCTCAATAAACTGGACGTCATCCATCACACTGCCATCCGCTTTGTCACCGGTGCCCCTTTCAATACACATCACTGCGACCTGTATTCCCAAGTCAACTGGCCATCACTCCACACCAGGCTACTGACCCACTGGTATCAGTTCATCTATAAATCCATCATCGGCAAATCCCCCCCCTACCTCTGCTTACTACTGAACTTCTCATCCAGCACTCGCAATCTCCGCTCCAACAAATATATCACTCTGGTCCCCCCCAAAGTCCGCACCTCCTTTGGCCGTCACTCTTTTCAGTTTGCTGCCCCCACTGACTGGAATGCGTTGCAGTTGTCACTAAAACTCACCACTTTTATAGCATTACCCACTTTTAAACACTCACTTTCAGATGTTGTCTCGGATCACTGCACTTGCTTTTAAAGCACTTTGAGCTGCAACGTTTGCAGGAAAAGCGCTATACAAATAAAGTTATTATTATTATTATTATTATTCAGATCATTCCATCATGCTTTATGCTATTACAACTTCGAAAATGGTGGTTTGTAGCCTCTCAGCTTTTGTCTCAATGAACTCTACAGTCTATATCTATTTTGAGAGACTTTGCGTCTATTGCAGCACCTCTACTCCAGTGTGTGTGACCACAGACCACTCGTGACCTTAGAACTATAAGGTTCTATCTCCGTTTAGAATGATAAGGTTCTATCTCTGTTTAGTACAGTTCAGAGATATTGAGCGTCAAAGCTTTTACATTCCATTATGTTTTGTGAGATGGAACCGTTGTATTTTATGAATTACTAACTCAAAAATGTCAACATTTAAAAAAAAAAAACACCACACAGGCATTAATAAGCACCTAATGGATCAGATTATGTAAAAAAAACTCAATTTTGACAAAAATGGAGATAGAACCTTATCATTCGAACGTCACGCACTCTTTGTTTTCATCAGTGTGCTTCTGGCCCAAAAGAAGTTCATGTACCACTATAGCAACATACGCTGGGCCAGGGGAAGACATGAAACCTACCTGTGCTTCGTCGTGAAGAGGAGGGTGGGCCCGGACTCGCTCTCCTTCGACTTCGGACACCTGCGCAATCGCACCGGCTGTCACGTAGAGGTGAGGAAGGAAGGGAGAGGAGGAGGGAGAGAATGATGGAAAAAGTAATTATGATGAAAACATAATGTGTTCATCTCCCACACTGACTCTCTCTCTCTCCTCTGCCACTCACTCACTCCATCTCCCCTTCCCCCCTCATTTTCCCCTTCTCTCCATCATTCTCTTTCCTGTCCTCTCTCTGCCACTCTTTCCCCTCCCCTTCCACTAACCTCTGTCTCCCTTACCTTATCTCTCCCACCCCCCACTCCTTCCTCCTCCACTTTCCTCCTCCTCTCACCCACCCCCCCAGTTGTTGTTCCTGCGTCACCTGGGAGCCCTGTGCCCTGGCCTGTGGGGTTCTGGAGGTTGTGGTGGTGGCGGTGGGGTGAGGCTGTGTTACTCTGTGACCTGGTTCTGCTCCTGGTCCCCCTGCTCAGACTGCTCCCACCGGCTGGCCCAGTTCCTCAGGCGGACCCCCAACCTGAAGCTGAGGATCTTCGTCTCCCGCCTCTACTTCTGCGACCCTGAGCACAGCCTCCATAGAGAGGGGCTCCGCGTGCTGAATAAGGCCGGAGCACAGCTCACCATCATGACCTATAAAGGTAAAAGGGAGGAGTGAGTTTGAGTTTGAGTTTGTGTGTGTGTGTGGAGGTGTGTGTGTTTCAAAATACAGGGTATGTGTCCAGTGGCGGACTCAGGCTGTTTGAAGGGCAGGGGGGGCAAAAAGAAAAAAAGGGCACATACTGCACAACATGGGACCCCATCAGTGCACATGGTCAAGTTTCGACCATTGGAAGGGCAGCCAATAGGGCACATCTTCTAATTTTGCCACTCAAAAGAGCACTTTAGTGCGACGTTTTTCAACTGTGGGGGCACATGGTCAAATTTAGACCATTGGAGAGGCACCAATAGGGCACGCCCTCTCATTTTCGCCACTCAAAAGGGCACTTAAGTCAGACGTTTTTCAACAGTGGGGGAACCAGGAGGGGCGGTCGTCCCCCCTGCCCCCCCCCCCCCCCCCTTGAGTCCGCCAGTGTACTATGTGTCCTTCATTCACTTATAATGATCCTGTCTTACTCAGGGTTCGAGTTATAAACTGAGCTTTATGGGGGTCTCCAAAATAACAGTGCGAAATGTTCTCATGCACGCGCGCGAATCATGCCCACACAGCGTTGGGACTTACAAGTTTTAATTAGCCATAGGCTACTAATTTCACCACATCAACAGCACCACATGAAACAAAAAAGGCGGTTATATAATATATCGGTTATTTTAGATCAGGGGTCTCCAACCTTTTTTCATCCGAGAGCTACTTTGAAAAAATGTAAGTGGCCGAGAGCTACTCATATCTTATTACTTACATTCATTCACATAACGTATCAAAACACTCTGAAATTCTTCACTAGCATGCTCTGTTTCAAATGTCAATGTGTAAGCTCACTATAGTAGTAGCAGTATATTCTGTATCCATATATCAATGTATCACATCACCTCCATTCACATATCAAAAGCTTATAATTGTATGGTCCACATGTGTGTAATAAGTGCATTCACCTTTTCTAGTTTTTTCAGTCAGAAAACATTAGTATTTTTTCTTCTTTTGTCTCTTTCAAAAAAATGTGTGCATGTGTGTAATAATGCATTCACTCATTCCTACACTTGAGATGAATGTCACTGCATGGAGTCTACAAGAGTTGTGTATGCTGGAGTGTATCCACTTAGGTTCACTCTTATAGAGTCATTTAGATGCTCATCTCTCAGTCTTGTCCAGAAGTAGTAGTAGTATTTCATTACATTCATATCAGAAAAATCTGATTCTCAAAGGTATGTAGAGCCAAATACAACAAATACTTTCAGGGCTGCTTGGTGAATACTCTTATAGTTTTCTGGGTCTACCAGGCTCCAGAAATGTTGTGAATGTTGTTGCGATTGTAGCTGGACATTATTCTGGAGCTTTATAACCTCCATCTCCATTTCTCCAGGCTTGACACTGAACAGTTCAGCTATCTGCTCTCAGTGTTTCCCCTAGGTTTGCTGCCTTGGGGAGGGGGTGGCATGGACTGTGGCATATGTGGTCTTGACTACCTGTCCACTTTCTCACCTGGTTCTTGCTCTCTCTCTTTGGTGTGCCGACACCATCCTGCTCTCTCTCCTTCTCTCCTTCTCTATCCTCCTCTTTTGCTGTCAACCAAAAGGCAAACATAACAACCAGAGTATTTATAATTTAATAAGAGGTATAAATTGATCCATATCAATTCATAACATAATTCGAATTGAATATTGGGTTGCTGAAAAATAAATTGTATATCCATCTATAGAAAACAGACATTTCCAATAAGTGAGGGTTGTGCCAATGCTTCAATCCACTGTCCATGTAGGCCTACTGTAAATATACCCTTATGGTATTACCATGAAGCCCAATTCTAGCAGAATAAGAAAGATTGTTTATCTACTTTAAGTAAAATAATAAAGTGCATCCAGTTAGCTCTTTAGCTGGCAAGTGTGCAGCAGACCAGCTCATCTCATCACCTCTGAGCTAGCTAACTAGTTCTTTGACACTATTCACACCATGGAACTATAATGAGACACTAGTCACAATATAATAACAACTTTCTCTGTCAGAACACTCAAAAAAGTATAGTTGCTTTACTTTAATCTGCAGACATCTCACCCTGCAAAAACTCTTGCGTCTCGCGCGCACACTTGCACATTTTTTTTTTATTCTCCAGCGCTGGTACAGTGACGTCACGACGTGTTGACAGACGGTAGCAATTTGATTGACAGCTGATATAATTTTTTTGTGTTGGAGGGGGTGGGACATTAGTAAGGAATTGAAATTGGAAAAGGTTTCCAGGGTGATTTTTTGGGGGAAGGCTGCATCTTTTTTACCGGTAGCTCGCGAGCGACGTGTTGGAGACCCGTGTTTTAAAGGGACCTTCATGGTAAATAGCGCTATTTTTAGAACTTGCCCTACGGGCGACTCGCGTGGTCTCCGCGGGCGACCGTGTTGGCTACCCCTGTTTTATCGGTTATTTTAGATAATGCACATTCGTTGCCTAGCAACCTAGATGCTCTATTTACAGTTTGCATTGGCTGCGTTCGTAAAATCGCTTTGGAATCTGATCAGCTCTCATGGAATGCCTATTGTCCAATCAAATGACTTGGTCCCTTTATGACGTTGACCCAGTGTGCGCTCCGGCGTTCTCAGAGCAAATTTCCGAACGCACTTTACATTGTAGGCAGTTGATGCACCAGTGTTTTCGTTTGAAAAGGATAGATTGGGATAGATAGATTTATGACAGTGGATTTATTTATAGATAGATAGAAGGATAGATTGGGATATATTTGTCTGTGAGTATCAGTATTTACATGTTAGGGTTATTCATCTCATAAAATTTCATAATTGGATTCAGTTTTGTATAATATAATATATGTATCCTTTCTTTAGACAGTATAGGCTGCCCTGAACGAACTAGCTAGCTAACTAGCTCCTTATACATACTGGAGGTGAGTTCTGCTACTTTCTTCGGAAGGTGCAGCTGAATTCAAGTTTGGTTTCTTGGATGAAAACTCGAAACTTTCCAGGCTTGTCGACTCGGTCGGCAGCAGTGGCCTTTTTTGGGCGGCATGATAGCTAGCTACTGAATGTTTCCTTCTCAATAATCACGTTCGCAAGCTCTCAACGATCATATTCTGCTGTTGCACAATATTCTACTGCGCCCCATAGTGTCTTGGTGGTAAAGTGCAGGCAGTCAAAGGCATACTGTCGTTCACAGGAGATTAATGCTGGTGCGCGTAGTTCTTTTGGAAAACGTGTTTATTTTAGAATATTCATCATATAAATAAATATAAATAATACTCATTACATTGACATTTATGATCAAATAATGGTTGTGGTAATGTGTTATTAGCGACCCCCACAGATGTATGATTTTACTGCTTTCAGCTCAGCTCCCATTGGCTCCCACATAACTCGAACCCTGCTTGTATAGATATTATTATATACATAACTCATAACCCTAACCCTGGTCTTACTCCTTCAGACTATTTCTACTGCTGGCAAACTTTTGTAGCTCGGAGGGCGAGAGGGTTTAAGGCCTGGGACGGGCTACAACAGAACTCTGTTCGCCTGGCCAGGAAACTGAACCGTATCCTCCAGGTAAAGCTCCACACACACATGGATGCACGCACGTAGGCGCACACACACACACACACACACACACACACACACAGGCGTACACACACACACACACACACACACACACACACCTGAGTGTTAGATTCAGTTATAACTGTTCCCCTGTTCTCTTCTTACAGCCTAGTGATGCAGAAGATTGGAGAGATGCTTTTGCGCTTCTTGGACTATGAACCATATCCCCTCCTTCTCATCCTTCCCCTCCTCCTCCTCCTCATCCTCCTACTGGTGCTGTCATTATAGTGAAAGGACAATTTTGAGCCATCATTGTAATAATGAATAAGAAAATTAACTGAGATAAGGAGGTTACTGCTCCTCAAATTGTGCATTTAAATACTGTATTGTATGTCAATGAAACTTCTTCTTTTTTAAAATATCCTCTAAGCATTAAATGCGTTAATGTAATAGCATATGTTGTTATTGTCATAAAAAATGTCATAAAAAAACGTTTCTTATGCTTTTGTGTCATTTTCCTATTCAACGGAATGCCATTTATCATGGTGAATCGATTCTATAGGGTTTTAGAGAGGGTTAACTAACTCATATCAGCATCCAAGTAAGGGGGGATTTGATGAGCAACCGTGGATGGATGAGAACATCCTGCGCAAATACACTGTATATTACGCTCACGTCCCCGGTTACCGCACAGACACCACAAATGCACCGACACGATTCGGTGAATTAGAGTCAAGATGGCGACCATCGAGGGGGAGTACGAGTCGATCCTGAGTGTGAAACCTGACGTCAACGTTTACCGAATCCCCCCGCGAGCATCGAACCGGGGCGTCAGGTAAGAGCCACACCGATCATGCCGTAAAGGGTCCTGAGGTTAATTTCCTTTGTTGGTTATGAATCAAAGAATCAATTCTGAGCTTAAGACGATTTATTTAAAGTACAAAAGTACACAGATATCAGCAGCTGGATCCTGGTCTGGTCTGGTCAGCTGGGCTGGGGTGAATAAGAGACCGGTCTGCCCCTGTGCTCTCCCCTTTACAGTATGTCCTTTCGTATGCAAATATCTACAACAATGATCCTATCACAGTCACTACATAGATGCTTGAGGTGTGAAAAGGGGGGAGAGGCCAGGAGGTCATAAACCACCATTTTAAGATACACTTTGGCAAAGGGTCATAAATACCTTGCCCTAGCCCCACAGTCAGGAGGCATTATATACAGTCCATGCATGTGTGTGTTTTTAAGTAGAAATATACTACAGTCCATCATCATGCGTTGACCTTGCATCTGACTCCAGCATGCATCCATCGGGCGCAGTGATGGAGAACGATCGCTGCCTGTCTGTAGTGTAGGCTCCCCATAATAAACAACTCGTTAGCTTGTCCCACTCCCCACATCAAAGGCAGACAGTGCATCCTCATAAAGGCCCTCTAAATTGTTTTGTCTGGTGCGTAATTGATTTTTTGGTGTCATAACCTCCTGGCAAACTGTATGGCACTTTATTGGGGCAGCGCAATAGATAAAGAGGAAAATATCATATCAAGGTTGTGTGTGTGTGCGTTCTATTGTATGGATGGATAGTAGCCTGCTACACCTGTCATTGTTGTACCTGACCTGTCTGTCGGTATCAACGCCTGTCTGCGTCCCAATGCACACACAGAGATGGTTGGTCGAATACTGCTTACAATGCGTAAACGTGACCGTGTCCCCCCCCCCCCCCCCCTCTAAAGCCTGACAGTTTTAGTTCTCTGTTCAATAGAATTAATGTTTATTGTAAGATTACATTGTGTACTACGGTATTGAAGGGTTTGAGGATTAGGTGAGATGTTTTACTTCCTTGGAGGAGATTATGTCGGAATCTCCTGTCGTGTTTTATTATGGGGGCCAGTAAAAGATTTCTTGTTGACTTGCATTGTCTATCCTTTGCTGTGTGTGTGTGTGTGTGTGGGGGGGGGGTGTGTGTGTGTGTGTGGGGGGTGTGTGTGTGTGTGTGTGTGTGTGTGTGTGTGTGTATGTGTCTGTGTGTGTGTCTGTGTGTGTGTGGATTGTGTTTACCTTATTTCATTGGCTGGTGCTTTAACGTGATCTAGTGCATCTGGATGCTGACTGGTCAGATACGGTCGAAACTGTTGGCGTCTCCCGGGAGATATAACCATATTGACTATCTTCCCAGCTGTACAAAAAAAAACTGTAATTTTTTTCCTCAAAAGGAGAAAAGGGGGTGGATGTGATGATGGGGGATGATAACTAAATTGAAAGATAAAAGACTAATATTAAACTAAGTTTGAGTACTGCTGTTGATAAAACACATGAAGGTCATTAATTCACATATAGGATAATACGTTATAAAGGACAGAGCTGCTAGGTGTCACTCTGGAGGAAGTTATACTGAAACTGGGTATTGATTAATTCATAGAAGAATTGATTGAACGGAATTGGGCATTCCGTGGGTTTTTATTTAAAGAAGTAATGGTAATACTGTGGACAGGGTTACAGTACAGATTTTATATTGAGGTATTTGACAAGGTGAACTGCAGATCATGCTTGAGTCAGTAAGGTAAGAGATAAGGTATTGTGTTACTATAGCACATGATTTGAAACTATGCAGAAGTAGAATGTTGATTAAAATGGTTAAATGAATAAGGTATTAACACGTAAGTGCTTATAGTATGTAAATTAAGGTGTGATTTAAAGAAAAGTGTTTTATAAGAGGTCAAGTAATGTGGGTATATTCTGTAGAGAAATAGAATGAAAGAAAACAGACAGCGAAAAAAGACAGTTGTTGGACGATAAGAATTTGAACAGACATGGTAATTGTGTTAATGTTAAAGCGTAACAGATTTGAGTGACAAGATTGACAAATTGAGACAGGATAGAGTACCAGATGAGACGTGGATTTAAATGACCTTGATGAAACGCAATACAACAGACTGAATTAAAAGTATACAAGAAGTAATAAACACGAATTGTGTAATCATAAAGCTCTAACGAGACAATTTAGATAAAATAATTCCCTTTACTAACATTGTGTGCACTTTAATTAATCAAAAATGGGTAATCAAACTTCTAGGACGGTAAATTGTGATAAACGGACCTTGAAATATAAATCTGAAAGAGATCTGCCACGGGCAGAAAGGAAAGCAATTAAGAAACTATTGAAAATTGATCCACATATAATTGATATTCCGATAAAATACACCAATATGATGGCACCAAAAGGATGGATTTTACTTAAGTTAGGACCATTCTATGCAGAACCATTTCTAACAAAGATTGCGAAATGGAGTGACAATAATTTTCCAAGTACCGGGAGTTTTGAAAAGCATAAGCTGACGATTATTGACGAATATTTGATATCAAACAAAACAATTAGAGATCCAACATGGGACACCGATTACATGAAAGAAGTCTATCAAGCATGGTTAATAATGTCTAAACAATGGCCTGGTAATATTGTCAGAAAGCAGGAACATAATAGGCCTAGCAGGAAACGGGAGGTAGAGAGTGTGTCTCCCATAAAACTACGGGCTGAGCAAGCTGTGACATGCAGCGAGGTAGAGGTGCAAGCACCGTTGCTAAATATAGAAGAGCGGACTCTGTACAAACCATTAACATTACATGACGTATCTAAAATTATAGAAGACGCACCCAAACCCTTGATTAACCCTAAAGGATTCATAAATTGGTATAAAACAATGTTGTTACATGGTAATTTGAATGGCACGGATTTAAGATACATTCTGATCACTTTAATGCCAGATGTCGGAATTGATACTTTAATAAATGCTTGCGAAACTTTACATGAACAAAATGATGGACCATGTAAAGGAAAAACAATAAAAGAACGATTCCCATGGCTTGATAAGGAACACAGGGATACTCACATTGAACAATTAACCACATTTCTAAACGACTATGCCAGCCAAAACCGGGATATCTCACAAATTCTTAACTGTAAACGTTAACGCCTAATGAAACAATGTCTGACTTTGTAATCAGATTCCAAAAGACGTGGAAAGAACAGGCAAATTTGGAATTAGAGGATAAAGAAAACGTGTTTTTCACAAATATGATTCTAAATGGTATCGGAGACGATGCGAAAAACTTCAAATTATCGACACCAGACATTTTCTCATTGACCCCAGCATTGATAGAGAAACGGATAAGGGAACTGGACGCTTTGGGATTGTTTAATAAGCAACCCCAATCACAAGCTTTGGAGTTGGCACAATGCACAGAATTAGACGGATGGAATGAATACTAAGCATTATGGGTAATGAAGTCTTACGTGAAGCATGTCGAGTGATAATAGTTATAGCGAACCCATTGAGTTAAGTAATAATAATCCTTGTATTGATTAACATATTTTAAACAAATGATAAAGAGTGAAATGAATAACCATTGCATTTCTCAGGACAAGCGACCTAACTTATTACTTACAAATAATAAGTGGTAAGAGAACATTTAGGCTACAGAGACAACACTTTGAACCTACACTATTAATAGAACTGCTCTTGTAACCAAGACGCAATTTCTGTGACACAGAGAACACAGCCACAGCCGTGCATAGAGATACACATACAGATATAGTTGTCTCTTATTGTAATTATCATACAATTCTGCATTGACTCAGCAAACGTAACATTTGAATTTACTTAGTAAACAGAGACATAGACCACGCATTAATGACTTTTAATGTTCACACAAGCAAAGAGGAATATGTGACATTTTGAGGGGAGGATAATCCCAAACGGACAACACCTGGAACATTATGACAACTCTTGCCAATTCTATCTCCTGACAGAACCAAGAAAATGCAGAGAAACTGGGCGACGGACTAGCACGGGGTCGCTGCTGAGGGCCACTCTAACAGAAGGAAGAGAGAAAGTGGAAATCAGATCACAAATGATAATTCTCTGTGTAAACTGTAAATGTAAATGTTGTTTTTCTGTTTGAAAGCAGAAACATGATAATGACATGACAGACTACAGACTTTGATAAAGCAATTACACATACGAATATGACAGTACTTCACACAATCAACAGTGTTATCGGCCAACAGCTGAATGCACGAGCATTACACATTGATGCAACATTTATGATAGAAAACCATTCACACTGACTCAAGAATGTCTCTGATAAATCTACTAAAACCAACGGGTGATTGACTGAGAAATATTGATTATAAGAGAGGGAGAGAGAACATTTAAATGTTCACAGCAAACTTAAACCTTAATGCAAAATACGCTTATACTGTACATAGACCAATGGGGAAGTATTCACGCTATCAGTAATGATTGTGATCAGAATTTTTTAACATACGGGTAGAATCAGGGTTTCCGTTAGAAAAATTTGCCGTCGGACATCGTGTCCGGGAAGAATTCGATTTACCGGACAAACGTGATATATTCCGGTCATCATATTAAAATATAATAAAAAATTTTTTTTGCAAAATCATATTTTTTTTTCTCCAAATCTAATATAGCTGTTTGTCGCGGTGATTACTGTTGTGTAGCGGCCTATATATGCCATTTAATGTCTATTTCTCATCCGATACGATTAGATGCGAGCTATATAATATATAATAATATAACATGATTTGACGGATGCGCGCTATGCCATGCGTCAAATCCAGCGCTGAACGGGTCCAGCGCTGAACGGGCGCCTCACTGGGAACTGAACAGACAGCATCGATCAATGAACGGACTCCACATTACGTTAACTGAAGTTTGTTAAATTGTTTGGGATTAATGTGAGTTTTCTATTTTCTCTTTCCAGTTTTACCCTTTTTTTTTAAATCAATAAAACAACGTCATTTCTATAAGTCTCGCTGGTTGGGAAGGCATTTCGTTTAGCTCGGGAGTATGACAATGGGAAGAACACAACTGTATAACTGAATGACAACAAATGTATGAGTAATGAGTAAAACAATGTCACTTTTATAGTATGTTGTTTAACTTGCCGTTCGGTCGCCATGGCTCTAGTGTGTGTAGCAGCTTCAGCTAGCTGGCTAGAAACTTCTAGGGGTGCGTTCGTAAACACGCTCTGAGAGCGCCGGAGCGCACGCTGGCTTCGATGTCACAGAGCGACCGAGTCGTTCGATTGGACGAGAGGCGTTCCGCGAGTGCTGATCGGATTTCCAGAGCGTGTTTACGAACGCACCCATAGATGGGAAATCAAGAAACCGTATTACTATGGTGGACGGGTTGGCAGGGTTGCCAGATAGGCATGGGTTACCGCCGAATGGGCTACTGTGTTTAAGCGGTAATAGACTGGTTAAGCTGTAATCCCATCTGGCATCAATCCCATGTGGCACCTGTGCGCTGTTTCGCATAGGCCAGCCTACACATTAGGAGTCATCATCATGCCGGTGTCAAATCATATCATAATAAAAGAAATACATAGCCTATATATTCGTCTTTTTTAAAATAGAAGGAATCAGAATGTGAACTTTAGCGAATTGTATTCAAAGGGAATTATTTTCACCGGACAATATGTCCGACGACTTTTCAATATGTCGGACTTCAACCAAATTTACCGGACAAAGACCGGTAATTCCCGGTTAACGGAAACCCAGGGTAGAATAGAACCTATCTACCTCATTTAAAAGTATGCTTATTGGAATTGACTCAGATTGCACATTGACAATGACTAAACTAAGTAGTGAAGACTGATTTGGAAATTAAAGGGACGGTTCACGGTTTTTCACAACCCACGTCCTAGTTTGATACCCATGAACCTCAAATGACAAATCCTATTGTTTCCTCTAGGAGCATTGATGACGGACGAGTTAACCCATTTACGAGAAACTAAAGTGTCTGTCTACCTGTACTTAACGATTGTGCAATCTTTGTATCTAAAAATGTCTCAGCAGGCAAGTGAATAACTCACTACACTGGGGGGACCACGGGGGGGCCCAACCCACTCTCAGTCTCAACTTATCCTGACGATAGGACCCAAGCAAAGGGGAAAACGGACACGTATTATGACAAACGTTACTGATTCCAGTACCATAATAATGACTATCTCTGCTATTAACAGCTATTCTTGATGTTGTTGTGTGTTAAGATCGAAACGAGGACAAAAGATACCGGACAGACGATGCGTGCCGAGAGAAACCGTGCGATCCAGACCTCATTATGGATCAGGGGAATAATAGCCACATTAACGGTTCTGTATATAACGCTCTGTGTGATAACTAACGAAACAGACATTACTTTAACTGAAGACTCTGATACTAATCTTGTTCGCATGCGTCGTGACATCCAGGGATTTAAACCAACTAGCGCACTAGACTCAGTTGCAGGAGTTTGTCAGTTTGTTAAACATTGTTATACGTATTCACCACAACGGGATTAAACCTTTAAGATCAGACAATGGGGACATAGCACAAACGAACAATAGAGGAGAGAAAAGTAGGGGGTGAGGATTTAGAGTTTCAATAACACTGTTAAAACATTTGAGCAAGCATCATGATGGTGAATGAAATAATTTCTACTGTGAGTCTCTCAATAACACAGCAACAAGAGAAAAGGACAACAAAGGCTACAGCAGACGACAAGGCTAAGAAGAATGTTCCATCACATCAGATAGTGCCTCATTGCAACCGGAAACGCATGATGGTCCCTCTGTTGAAGATCGACTTAGGATATCAAAGAATCAAGACAAGACACCACCTAAAGAAACTAATTGACTATATCCCTATTTGTTAAAAATGTATAATTGTGAAACAAACTATGGAAAAACATTTGATTTGACTTAATGATGGAAATAATACCTACTTCATTTGTAATGAGTATTTAGACATAGTAATGAGAAACCTATTTGGATATTTTCTCCTTTAAACAACAAAAGGTTTTTATCCAAAGAAGGTGATTATTAATCAGAGTAGTTTAACCACAAAGTGACCACAAAGTGACCTTTTACTTAAGTCAATTGTGGAGTGAGATGTTTGTTCATTTTGTCAGGCCACATGACTAAGGACTTATATTTGTCTGTGGGGAAAATCATTTAATGACGATTCCGGAGGAGGAATGTAAGGTCTCAGCCATGTGGAAAGAAAGAGAGATAATTAAAGTTACTGTCCATTAGATGAGAAAAAAAAGAGTGAGCTGATAGGATGTGTTTTTCCATTGTGCATAGGTAAACTCTAAATACTGTATCATCAGTAATCTTAATCAAGTTGTAATATCTAGTGTTGACACTTCCTGCAAACTCTCTGTCCCATACCATGCACCCTGCAGCATGGAACCTGACTATGGACCAGTATAGAACATGGGTCAATAGGTCAGTATATTTAGGACCAGCCAACCAGCTGACCAGAGTCAAGTAACTGGGTTGTCATGACGACCAGCTCCTTATGGGAGATGAGGATTTCTCGTCAACAACCCTATCTAGACTCAACGGAGCCCTGTCTTTAGGATGATTTGTATGAGGGACAACTGCTTGCTTGATCATCAACTATTGCCTATAAGAAGCCACTGTAAAATGTCATTCTGTGTGCGTTCTCTGTCTGCATGTGACGGAACACATCCAGCGCTGTGGAATAAACTTTATCTTAATTGTCTACCTTGAGCAATCATTAAATAATTACTTGGGGAATCAACGAATCTCGGCCTCCGCCCATCATCAGGGAAACATCTAATAACACTCACCTCTCTCTAACAAACATTCTCTCCCTTTCTCGCACACACGCGCACACACGCGCGCACACACACACACACACACACATACACATACACATACACATACACATACACATACACATACACATACACATACACATACACATACACATACACATACACATACACATACAGATATGGGGATGGAGGTAAGGACTGCTCATTAAAGCAGTCTTCCTCGGCACTCTCTCGACCCACAGCAGCACAGGAGCTTCTTGCCTTCCACGCTGCCCACTTCATAGTTGTAGTCCCATGTCAACTCTGCGCCTGCCTTGATACGCCTGCGCATGGCGCGCACACACACACACAAACACACAAACACACATTAATGCCAATAGTGTACAACACAAACCAATGCACACAAGTATCAACTGCAAAAATCACAGTAAAGCGAAGATGCTAACAAGTGTCCTATACTAGTCTCATTGTTTTGCACACAATAATGCTAATGTGTTCAGGTCAAGCTAGGTCAAGATCCTTCACGAGACTCACTTGCTGGCGAAGAAGGCCACCCAGGGGAAACGCAGGTCGTGTGTGTCCACAAACACATTCTGAACAAACAGGTTAGGACTGCAGCTATGCTGTTTCGGGCGGAGAGGGAGGACAATATATGGTAAGGAAAGACCTTAGTTCCCTTTTACGAGTTAAACATCCAATTCATCCAGTGTACACACACAGTAAAGAAAATACACAAAGTTCAACACACACACACTCACATTGAGGTAGCGTCCCAGGTTGCCTTCCAGTTTAGCGTCAATGATGTAGCATGATTCCTCGCCGTCAAAGAACTGCCGTGTGTTTTTGGGTCCGCTGTCTCCCCCTCCTCCCCCCTGACTCTGTGTCCCGCCCTGCCCCCCCGTCTCCCCCCTTCCTCTCCCAGTTCCACCTGCGCCTGTTTTCACCACCATACCGGTCATCGGCCTAAGGGCGATGCCACGCGTAGACTTTACTGCTACCTGCCTCTTCACGACACCTGAGAAAGAGAGAGAGAGAGAGAGAGAGAGAGAGAGAGAGAGAGAGAGAGAGAGAGAGAGAGAGAGAGAGAGAGAGAGAGAGAGAGAGAGAGAGAGAGAGAGAGAGAAAGGGGCGGGGGTGGGCCAGTGAAAGGAGAGAGTAAATTCTGGGCGAAACACATATACAAATACAACAGATATAGGGCCCTATTATGCACTTCATCAATAAGACGAGGCGGTAGATCTAAACTTAAGACGTGGAGGCGTGGTCAAGGCCACTTTGCTATTATGCGTGCTGTAGTGGGCGCCTAAAACCCGGCGCTAAGCAAAGAAATTAGTCATGGGTGTGTTTTGGGCGTCTTCTCAATCAACCCAATCAGCGTGCCAGGTGCCATTCCCTTTAAGAACCGGCTGCGTTGAGTCATTAGCGCTATGCTATTATGGAAGTCCTGAGAAGGAGGTCAGCGCGCTTCTCTGCCTCTCCCTTCTGAAATAAAGCATTTATACTGTGACCGTAATTGACGTCTTGCTGTGGAGCCACGTGCGTGTTCATGTGTGCCCACATGCATGCGCAAACCGCGGAGGCGCGCTCGTGTTTCAAAACGTGCATGAAGTCTAAACTTAAGAACTTTTCAAACCACTTCTTAGCGATAGGAGCAAAGTCAGATCGCATAATAGCAGGGGCGCCTAGTGCACTTCATTAACATATGAACACTCCCACAATGAGCAATAATGCACGGGAGTTTTACGTCTTATGTGTGGACGCCTATCGACACCTGCATAATAGCAGTAGCGCGTATGAAGCGCATAATAAGGGTGGGGGTAGGTCTTAACCTGGCGGTGCGTCTTAATTAAGACTTAATACGGCAAGTTAAGAAGTGCATAATAGGGCCCATAGTGTTGTTCTTTTTTTTTAAACATAAAATACAATTTAAACTTAAAAATCCTTGAAACTGCAGTAAAATCCACATTACCTTACCCCCCCCCCCTCCCCTCCCCTCACCCTGAGTGCGTTTCTCTCTCTCCTTGTTGTCGTCCGATCCAGAGCTAATGGTCTGGACATCGTCGCTGTCAGAGAGGGTCATGACATCGTCGCTGTCAGAGAGGGTCATGACTTCCTGTTTCTTCACTCCCTCTGTCTTCACCGGGAGGGGGTGGCCACTGTGCACACAGACACACAAAACCATTCAACTAATCTGATAAGAGACAATGGTCAGTGATGTCTTGTGGGTACCGTCTTTTACGTACCTTTTGATGTCCCCAGGCTCCTAGAACAGAAGACAGGCACTCATCAATATCCAATGACAACACCAGGACACACATCATTCATTTAAGGGACCAGCAGTTGTGGAGGTAGATAGCATTAGCATTAGCATCTGATTAGAGGTAGATAGCATTAGCATTGCATCTGATTAGAGGTAGATAGCATTAGCATTGCATCTGATTAGACGGTACCTTTCATGAGACCCATAGCTTCCACATAATGCACATAAGCTCATCTCTCTATAGATAAGCTCATCTCTCTATAGATAAGGTAATTCATCCAACAGATGGTGGAGAATATTCCCTCCTTCCTGCTCACCTTCTTCTCGATCTTCAGCCCTTCCATTTTGATGGTGGTCTGAGAGGTGGTGGAGGATTGGGTGGTGAGCCAGGACGCCACTTTACTCTTCCCGCTCTCCTCCGGCATGTGCGGTGGTTTCCTGTCCTCCGCCCCCCCTGCTGCTGTTATCCCGTCCTTACTGTCCTGGCTCCCTGAACAGGGGGGGGAGGAATGAGAGGTGAGGGGGGGGAGCAAAAGCTCTACATCAAACACAGTACTGAGGTTTGTATTATATAGCTACACAATCACACACAGACACAGACACAGACACACACACACACACACACACACACCTTCCTTGACCCCCTTGGCTTGGCTGCGTGTGGTGTAGCTCCTCTTTTTTATTTTTTTATTCTTTTTTTTTTGCGTCTGGGTCTTCGGAGCGCCCTTGCCCATGGCGAGGGCGGAGGCGGGCACCTTCAGCCGGCTCATGTCCACGCCGCTCCCGTCAGAGCAGTGGGCCTCGCTCTCGTAGCCCTCTTTGAACGCCTCCACGCTCTCGATGTGGTCCAGGTTGGCAAAGTACTTCCCGTAGTCCCCCATCTCCAAGCCCTGCTTGTCGGCAAAGTCGTCGGTCAAAATTTTCCCTGGAGGGAGGAGAGACAGAGAGATGAGAAAAAAAAGAGAAATATGGAAATGATAAATTTTGCAACCCTAAGTAGGATGCATTCCTTTGCTTCACCTCCCTCCCTCCCTCCCTCCCTCCCTCCTTCCCTCCTTCCTTCCTTCCCTCCCTCCCTCCCTCCCTCCCACCCTCCCACTCTCCCTCCCTCACCAGTGTAGATGCAGAGGAAGGAGCCCTTGGCCACGTCGTCGAGGCAGCGGATCCCCCAGCCTTTGTTCCGCGTGTTGAAGAGCTGCAGACGCACCTGCAGGCCGTGCTGCACCAGCCTGTTGGTGCACATCTGACTACACCACTTACACCTCTTATTACACTCATAGATCCTGAGGGGAGGAGAGAAGAAGAGAGGGGGAGGAGAGAAGAAGAGAGGGGGAAATTCATTAATTCATTGTTTGTTTGTTTGACTTCGCAAAATGACACTGTCCGCTCTGTCATGTGGTCATAAGATAAGAGAGTGCGCTAGTGTTTGTGGGGGGGGCAAGCCAGACTGTGGGTTGGGAGGTGTTTGATTTTGTGTGTGTGTGTGTGTGTGTGTGTGTGTGTGTCTCACCCGGTCAGCAGGCACTCGTCCAGTCTCTTGCTGGTGTATCCGGCGTTGGGGTTGATCTGTCCTCCTGGGGTGCAGGCTGTGGCCTGGAGGGTCAGCTGGTGACACGAACACTTGGACCTGGAGGAGAGACCAAAACATCATGGGTGACCTCAGCCAAACATAGGGAGGATTAGTGCTGATATACAAGGGTTACGGGGAGGTCAAAGGTCAAAAAGGTCAGACTGACTTGTCTCTGCAGCCGTCGGTACAGTCACAGCCGACCAGGAACTCGGAGCTGGTGTTGATGTAGACGCCGTCTTCAGGGATGCGCTCCTTACCTAGGACGAGAGAAACAAACACGGACCAGTCAACTCAGTATTCTTCAGGTAGTTTTACTGTATACTTTGTGGCAACCCTAAGGTACCCTAACACCATGTTATGGGGACCTCAACCGGTAATTTAAGAGCTCTCAGCACCACTGATAGAGGCCACCCCCCCGCCCAGGGCGGCGTCATAGCAGGGAGATACAATTGGCCGTGGGAAGCGCACCACGGGCTCATTAGCCCAACTGTTGCACCTGTGCCTCCGGGCGGAGGCCCAGATATGGAGACGGCGATCAGGCAGAAGGGAGAAGCTAGAGGAACCAGAGTGGCAACGCGGCAGAGGATGAGAGCCGGATTCCGGCAATTATGTTTGACGGTCTTAACCTAACGTGTTCTGTTTCTGTCTCCTCGTGATGGTAGAGAGAGAGGCGACGGCAGCCTACCCCAGAGGAGCACCTCCCTCCCCTTCAAAGTACCCTCCAGCAGAGGAAGAAACTAAGTTGGACCTTTCCCCCCGTTGAACTATTCTTATTTTATTAAAAAACGCCCGTAGAGGCTAAAGAGTACCCTGGTTTCCGTGTCATTCTTTGGCTTGGGTGTGCGTGTGTGTTTCCCCCCCCCCCAGTGGAACTCAGTGGTTGCCACAACCTCCGGAGCCCCAACCTAACGTCTGGTCCTTACTGTATGCCATGTCTGGCGGAGGCGTGACGTTGATCTCGTTGACGCAGGACAGCGGTATGTCCTCGCGGCCGTCTGTGATGTCACAGTTGTAGTAGAAGGGCTTCTGGCGGCTTCTGAAGCGGCGGTCGACCAGCACGTAGGGGTCCAGACAGAACTTCTCCAGGAAGATGAAGTCGCAGCCCGTCTGGAACAGGTAGCGCTGGATCTCGGCGCAGGCACAGGCCGCACGGAGCCTTGTAGAACACTAGGAAGGACATCTGGGGGGGGGGGTGCAGAATTCCAAAATGTAAGGCAGGAAAACACAGTGACAACTCAATCCAGGGAGCCAAGAGAGGTGGGGACTTCCCCCTACTACATCCCTATATGTCCCCCTCCTCCTCCTCCTCCTCCTCCTCCTCCATCCCTCTCCCCCTCTCTCTGACAGGCAGCAGTAATGTACGAGGGTATATACAGGAATCTTGAAGTTAATTTCAATACCTTTCTAAGACTTTTTAAAGACCTTGTCAATATTTTTCCAGACCTCACCTCCACTTGGAGCTGTAACCGTTTACATCAGTGACACCTTTAACTTAACAGTTTTAGTTTGCGATAGACTAGACCACTATCATACAACAGAATTTCCGGTTCATCTTTGTTTTTTAATAAAACTAACGATTTCACAAACTTTTACTAAAAGTTTTAAGGACTCAAACTCTTTGGACAGAGTCTAATTCAGAAAAATACCTACAAAATTCAAGACCTCATAAAATCGTTTCCCAAAATTGATTTATACTTTTCAAGACACCACGGATACCCTGTGTACTATGGGTCCATCCTACCTTGCGGTTGACTCTCCGCCGTGTGGTCATGCGTCTGAAGTCGTACAGTAGGGGGTGGAGGAGGGGGTTCCAGCCCCGGTGCAGGTCTCGTCGGGGGGTCCGGATGCAGTTCAGGCAGGTGGGCTGACAGGTGTGTTGCATGTAGGAGACCAGGTCGGCCGGGGCGCGGTACGACGGTTCGTGGGGGATGCTGTCGTTGAATAACTTAAAGGGGTTCAGGGCTAGGGCGCTGGGGGGGGGGGGCTGAAGGAAGAGGGGGGGGGAGGAGAAGAGCAGGAGGAGCAGGAGCAGGAGGAGGAGGAGGAGGAGGAGCAGGAGCAGGAGGAGGAGGAGGAGCAGGAGGAGGAGGAGCAGGAGGAGCAGGAGCAGGAGGAGCAAGAGCAGGAGGAGGAGGAGGAAGTTGCAACTGCTGATGTTGTAATAAAGGATTATGGAGATGGGACGCCTCTAGGGGAGTCAGAGTCTGGATGGAGCCTGTCTGGAGGACGCACAATCTGGAGAGAGAGAGAGAGAGAGAGAGAGAGAGAGAGAGAGAGAGAGAGAGAGAGAGAGAGAGAGAGAGAGAGGGAGGGGCGGAGAGAGAGAGGGAGGGGCGGAGAGAGAGAGAGGGGCGGAGAGAGAGGGAGGGGCGGAGAGAGAGAGGGAGGGGCGGAGAGAGAGAGGGAGGGGGGGGGCGGAGAGAGAGAGGGAGGGGCGGAGAGAGAGAGAGAGAGGGGCGGAGAGAGAGAGGGAGGGGCGGAGAGAGAGAGGGAGGGGCGGAGAGAGAGAGGGGCGGAGAGAGAGAGAGAGAGGGGCGGAGAGAGAGAGAGGGGCGGAGAGTCGTTGACAGAATTAGACAAAAAGATGTCCATAGTTACTTGCATAGTTCATTAGTGAATCATCTACAGGCTTTTGATACGAGGCACTCGTCACTCACCTAGATGGGTTAATGGGGGTGGCAGGGGAGGTGTGGGGCTGCATGGCGACGGGTCTAGGGCTAGGAGTGGGGGCGGGTCCATCACTCGCCAATCGAACAGGGCCTCCAAATGACACAACGAATGGGGAAGTTCTCTTCTTAGCCGTTTGTTGTTTATAAGCACTGGAAGAGAGAGCGAGAGAGAGAGCGCATCTAAGTCCCTGTGTCTTCAATAATAATAATAATAATAATAATAATATTTTATTTGCCATGCATTCAACTTCAATCAATTGTTGGAATGTGATATTTTTTGCTCTAGGCACAGGGTCAGCCATAGTCAGCGCCCCCTGGAGCAATTAGGGGTTAAGTGCCTTGCTCAAGGGCACGTGCAGTTTCCTCCTGAGGCGGGGATGGAACCAGCGACCTTCCGATTACTAGCCGGCCTCTCTAACCTCGAGGCTACCGCCGCCCCCCCAATGTAACATAACATAAACATAAACGGTAGTGTGTGTGAGTGTCATATAATATACTGTATATACTGTATGTGTGTGTGTGTGTGTGTGTGTGTCACTCACTCTGTGCGTGCAGGCTGAGGGGGCTGGGTACGCGAGGTGGACGGCGCTTCTTTAGTGGGGGTCACGGAGCTGACCCCCTCACTGGTGTACTGAACCACTGGACCCTTCGTCCTCAAAGCTCCTACACACAGAGAGAGACGGAGAGAGAGGGAGATCTGTTTGATTGATCTTACAAACTCATTGACAGACAGACTGATCGATTGATTCGATTGTGACTGATTGTTTACCCATGTTGGGCCGTGTCCTCTGCTGGCCGGCCATCTTCTTCTTCATGTTCATCACGTTGAACATGGGCTCCAGCCTGGTGGAACCGCGGTAGATCCACTCACTCCGCTTATCATCCTGTGGACGACAACACCACATCACCGCTATAGAAGGACGTGTTTTCGTGACATAAGTCATTTAGGCAGAGTGTACACCATCAGGGTATATACAGGAATCTTGAGGTTAATTTCAATACCTTTCTAAGACTTTTTAAAGACCTTGTCAATATTTTTCCAGACCTCACCGCCACTTCGAGCTGTAACCGTTGACATCAGTGACACCTTTAACTTAACAGTTTTAGTTTGCAATAGACTAAACCACTATCATACAACAGAATTTCCGGTTCATCTTTGTTTTTTTATAAAACTAATAAATTCACTAAAAGTTTTTAGGACTCAAACTCTTTGGACAGAGTCTAATTCAGAAAAATACCAACAAAATTCAAGACGTCATAAAATCGTGATAAGACTTTTTAATACTTATTAAGGGTCTTGATTTTTTCAAAATTGATTTATCAACTTTTAATACTTTTCAAGACACCACGGATACCCTGTTCATACCACGCTGCTCTTCATACTAAACACACCACAACTTACTTTTGAACGTAATCTATTCTAACCGAACGGTGACGGACGGTGTACGTACCATGAAGAGGATCTTGACAAGGCTTCCGTCGACCTCCTCCACCCGGCTCCTCAACCACGTCCCCTCCCCCTCCGTCTTGATGACCTGCCCCACCTTGAGCAGCACCATGGGCCGGTTGGGGTAGGCTGTTATATACTCCTCGATGAAGTCTCGACACGACACGTCCTCGATATCGTCCCAGGTACGCTTCACTAATCAGGGAGAGACAGAGTGAGATGGAGAGAAGAGGTGGGTGGATAAGGATAGATAACCTAGAGAGGTGACAAGCTGTGGGAACCATACATGAAGAACATGTAGGATAGAATACATTTTGTTTTTGTTTTGTTTTTTATTCAATCCAAAATTGATGCAGGTTGTGTGTGTCTATGTTTGTGATCTTTGTTATTGTATGTTTCTCTTTCTTTGTCTTTTGTTGTTTTTTCTTTGATGTTGGCATATAAAAATGATAATAAAAATATTGTGAAAAAAAAAACCTAGAGAGGAGACTTACGGGGTCTGCAGACTGGGTAGAGTTCCGGCAGGGACACATAGGAGGCGTAACCGTCATCGAAGAAGATAAGGAACCTAAAACACACACCGACATAGGATCTGATAAACGCTTTTCACAAACTTGTTTTGAAATAAATGGCACATCAACAGTTTGTTTTATTGACATGCTCCATAGAAAGCCAGTGTTTCCCCTTGGTTTGCTGCCTTGGGGGGGGTGGCATGGACCATGGCATGGACCCCCCCCCCCCGGCCCAGGGGGTAAGACCCTGCTACATACCAGCATCATGTCCAGGGGTGTACTTGTACATTAAGCTGCCTCACGCTACGGAAACAGGAGATAGGCCCCTAAGGGCCGTTAGGCTCCAGAACCATCGGTTCTCAAGGCTACTTACTTATGTGGTCTTGACTACCTGTCCACTTTCTCACCCGGTTCTTGCTCTCTCGCTCTCTGGTATGCTGACTAGGGGTGGGACGATTAGAAAATGTCATGTCACGATTATCGTGGGCAAAATAATCGCGATCCACGATATTATCGCGAGAATTAAAAAATAAAATAAAATGTTTTTTTTTTAGTTTTTTTTTTTAATGCCAATAAAACACACTGTAATCACTTTAACTTAGATTTTGTTGTATTTTTAGGACATTTTAAGTCAGTAATTCAAATTCAGATTCTAGTGGCACATATCTCTGGCCATAATCCGGGTCCTTAAGAAAGAGCAATTCCTTTTCGGCCAATCAGCACCTTTCATTAACGTACCCAAGGAAGTTTAAAGAACGCACTCCCAGTGTTGCCAACTTCCAGAGCCCCTTGGCGACTTAATTAGTCAAAAGCGACCAGCGACAAATCTAACTTCCTTTTCTGGTCATTTGGGGAATTACTGTAAAGCATCTAACACATCGTTTCTCAACAGGAAAGCATCTAACACATCGTTTTCTCAAGGGGGCGTTCAGACAACATCGGGGGGCGCTGGAACAGATATTTTTAAAAGGGGGGCGTTGAGGTGTTCTTGGGGGGCGTTCGCGCATTAAGTATTTTTCTCATGAAAAACACCTGTCAGCAGTGTTATTACGGGTACGTTCGTAAATGCACGAACGGTCATTTCGCTCGGACAAACCGTCTTTTCAGTCAGAGCACCCATCTCTGAGCGCTCCCAGAGCGCAGTGTTCTGAACTTGGCCGGGCTCTGTGATGCAGACACACGTAGCACAGCGCCCACATTTTTTTTAAAGTGAGAGTGTCAACAAGAAGATGAAGCTAAAAACTCAGCTAGCAAAGGCAGAGCTTTTGATAGTTTCCAATGTGTCTGGGTAAGCTGCATTGTAGAAGAATCTGGACAGTTCATGTACAGTGCAGAAATTGCAATACTATGCTAGTCTACGATAAAAAGAACCCCGGTTCATCCCATCTGTAATGTCATGTTTCAACCCTTGCCATCCTTTTCTTGCATAGCACCCGCAAATGAACACGGATAGGAGTGGAATAGGCTATATAACTGTAAATAGTTGATTGTCTTTGGATTTAGCCAGTTGGCGAAGATTTATGAGGAATAGGCTATTTAATTTGTGTTGCTCATCTAACAGCGATAAGGTGTTGTTTAATTTACGGTCTTGTTTAATTTCTATGAGTGTTTTCCTTGTAGGCTATGCTTGAGTGACATGTGTTTCAGTTTGTAGGCTCATTGTAATTGTTGGCTATAAGCGAGAGAGAATATTTCTTATGTTAGTTTTGATACTCAGTCCATGTCCCCGCCGGTGACGTAAGCCTGTCGTGCCAAATACTCCCTCCCCGCGTATACACACTCATATACACACTACCCTCTGCGCTTATACGTTCGCTTCCTTTCAATACAGCTTATTTAATTTAGTTAAAATGAGTGCTAATACCATACCATACCACCATACCAGAACATCACAGCAGGAACAACCTATCTCAAAAAAGTGATCGTATTGTAATAAACCAGTCCGGAAAGTTCTCTGTCGCTTAGCTTACCAATAATCGAACCTAGAGAAATCAGCTACGAATGTCCCCTCCCCTCGCAGGTTCATCACAGTATATTACATAAACGTATTACTGTTAAGTGTTGTTGTGGATGTTATCCCTAGTGCCATTCTGAGGTTAGCATTGCGATGTGTTTGCAAACTAAACTATACGATCGCTTTTTTGTGATATGTTGCTCCTCTTGTGATGTCCTGGAAACGAACGCATCAGCTGCAGCGTCTTTTGTATTGATCAGCTGTCATCAGTGTTATTACGGGACAAAACCGTGTTTTCAGTCAGAGCGCCCATCTCTGAGCGCTGCCAGAGCGCAGAGCTCTGAACTTTGGAACTTTGTTATGTTTTGATATGACAAATTCGAAGTGGTCAGTTTATGAAAATAATACCATAGAATACTAAATAAAACATTAAAATAATAGCCCCCTAGCGTTTGCCGCCATATTGTGACACACCCCCCCCCCCCCCAAGTCCAATCAAAAATGAATAAATATTAGCATCATAAAACAGCAATTTGGAGAAATGCAACACCAACACACTTAAAAAAACTAACAATGTTAGTTGTAATGTACAGTTCTGCAGCCTTCTGCATCGGACATGTGTGAAATTGCTGCTGTTCCGTAGCGTCTGTCTGTATTCTCTGATGTTGTCTGAGTTTGTTTAACACTCAGAAACAGCATTTTTATTCACATTCACATGGCTTTTCTGCTCTCTGGTAAACTAATGATAATGATATTCCAACTGCCCAGTTAAATCCAATCTATTATTTGGCATTCAGTGACATGCTTTTTAAATTATATAACACAGAATATTAGTCAACATTATTATTTAGGGAAGAAAATAAGCCTACTTTTTTTGATGGGGGGGTGGTAAGAGGCCTGGATAATGGTCAGGGGGGCGCTGGCCCAAAAAAGGTTGAGAACCACTGATCTAACATATCCTGTATTCCACGGTTCACGTTACAACCGAGCTCAGGAGAGACGAGTAGGGATACAGTCTATGGCGAGCGAGGGTTGCCGTCTCCTCTCTCCCTCAACACTCACTCCCGCGGCCAGTCTGATAGCAGCCGCGGGGAGCGTACCGTTGTTCCCCGGGTCCTCGCAGGGGGTTCGGGCAAAGTTCGGGAAAAAACGGACGGTTGTCATGTGTTTATACAGCATGGATGTTACGTGCCTAATGCCTTTGATGCGCACACTTGCTACTTGCCGCTTTAATCATTGTATTTAGCCTATAGCACAAGTCATGCATTGAATGTAACCTCAAGTGCTGAACAGTATTAAGTAAACCACAATATATTTGCTAAAGCTTAGGGGCGACCGTGCCTTTTGCAGCCATAGACTGTCACTGCCTGGTAATAACAAGGAAGGCCAATGACAGTATCCCGTCTAAAGTTTTTCACCAGCCATGGTGAGTAGGCTAGCATACGTTACCTAGTGACTGACTGACAAGGCTGACTTGACAGTAACGTTACCCATGCAGGCTGAACAATAGCGCGAGACAAGTTCTGTGAGGATATTCGCGCGCGGCTCATGTGAGGAATTGCAATTATATTACAGTAACAGTCGCTAACTTGACTGCAAAAGTAATGTAGCCTAGGCTGAAAAATAGCGCCAGACATTTGTTAAACACAGTTTATTCATAACATACGATTATTCAAATAATTACAATTCTCCACGATTAAGTTATCGCGGGTGTTTTTATCGCGATTAACGATAAAAACTATAATCGTCCCATCCCTAGTGCTGACACCATCCTGCTCTCTCTCATTCTCTCCTTCTCTATCCTCCTCTCTCCCTCTTTTGCTGTCAACCAAAAGGCAAACATAACAACCAGAGTATTTATAATCTAATAAGAGGTATACATTGATCCATATCAATTTATAACATAATTATAATTGAATATTGGATTGCTGTGGGCAATGTCCAACTATAAAAAACAGACATTTCCAATGCTTCAATCCACTGTTCATGTACTGTAAATATGCCATTATGGTATTAGAAAGATTGTATATCTACTAGACATTTTCTAGTCACAATAATAACGACCCATTTTAACCAACTTTCTCTGTCAGAACACTCAGCAATTATATTTGCTAACGTTTCATCTGCAGACATCCCACCCGGCAAAAAACTCTGTCGCGTCGCACGCACACACTTGCGCAAAATCTTTTATTATTCTCCAGCGCTGCCACAGTGCGAAGCGAAGTGTGGAGATAGGGCAGGTTATGCGAGACTACTGGCGGACTAACGTTACCAACGAGCCCATGGGCTTGCCACTCGCCATGTTCGGGTTGGATGCCCTCACAAGGCAATTGTAAGGGAAACACTGGAAGCAGAACCTGTGTGCATTGTTAAAAACATCCACATTATCTCTTCCTGTAAAGACACACACAAACGATCGCCTCGCCCCCCCCCCCCCCCCCTCCACTCACCTCATGTGGTTCTTGTTATTGGGCATCTCTGCTACTATCCCAGCATACAGCCACACTTCATTCCCGTCCTTGTACTTAGCGACCACCCTGGCGCCCAAGTACAGTCGCTCCAGAGTAGGGTGATAGTCAAACGCCACGTGGTTCCCGGACAGCAGGCTCTTTCCCAATCCCTTGTCCTCGAACTTCACCTTGAACTTATAGCCACTCCCTACAACACAAAGACAGACAGATGGAAACAGGGTGGTGTTCAATCTATTCACTACAAACAAAAGAGAGAAAATAAATACAAGCGTGGAACTTAAAAAGGAGCAAGGCGTAGGTCTGTTGGAAATATGCCACCTCTGGCCACCGTGGTGAAATTCAGTTCAAATGGTAAATGGACTGCACTTATATAGCGCTGCTCCAAAGCTGCTCCAAAGTGCTTTACAACGGCCTCTCATTCACCCATTCACACACACATTCACACACCAATGGCGGCAAGCTGCCATGCAAGGCGCCGGCCCGCTCACTGGGAGCAATTTCGGGGTTCAGTGTCTTGCCCAAGGACACTTCGACATGTGGCCAGCCGGGGCTCTGATCTGCCAACCTTGTGATCATTAAACGGCAACTCTACCTCCTGCGCCACAGCCGCCCCAGTTCAAAGTTTAACATCCTCCCTAATGATACTACTACTACTACTACTAATAATAATAATCCCCTGAAATGGACATGGAGTGTCTGATATTAGCTGATGTGTTTCAGCATGGGTGCACGATTTGAAGAGGCCACCAGAACACCCTCCCCTAGAACACCCCTACTGGCCAGTAACAACATGTTTGTATGCAAACTAAGTGTCTTAGAAAAAGAGCTTTTCAGGACCAAAAACACTGTTCGAAAACGAGACATCTCATTCCCTGAGCACTACTGATTAAACATCAGTCATTGCATCATCGGGAAGCTTTTGGACAGCTGCTTTTTTGGGGGGGGTTTTCTTACCGACTGGATTGATGGCGATGAGAGTGCCTTTGTGCCAGGTCTTGGTGAGTTTCCTTCCCAGAATGCTCATGTCCATGCGGAGCTCGTCGTCTTTCAGGTTGGGGTTAGGCTGAGTGGGGGTGTTGGTGGGAGCCTGGGACACAAACACCGCTGGCATGGGCAACGGCGGGTGGACGCCACCTAGAGGGGAATGACAAGTTAAGTAATTCTTTCTGTCTCACTCATATTTTTCATTTTATTGACAGATACAGTAGAGATTTTAGACAGGAAGGATGGGTGAGAGAGAGAGGAGGGATGACATGCAGGATATGTCCCCGGCCGGAATCGAACCGGGGACCCTGCGGTTACATGGTCAACGCTGTGTTTAACAGTGTCCTTACTCATGCCGATTCTGGGGGGGGGGTACTGTAGTATGGGGTTGGTATGTGTACGGGTGAAAATGGCTCTTACCTGGCTGGACTGGTTGCGTTTCGGGTCTGGTCGTGTTAACAGGAAGTTTGACCTCGATGACCTCGGAGGTCTCGGCCCCTCCGCCTCCGTCGTCATCTGAACTGCTCTCTCTCAGCCCCTCCTTGGCCTGTTTTACTAATGTCTGGCACTCCGCTATGGACCTGGGGGACACAGACAGGAGAAAAACACATACAAGTATACATGTTATGTATATAGTATACACGCACACGTGCACACACACACACACACACACACACACACACACACACACACACACACACAAAAACACTCACTGGTCAAAAGTTGCCTGCTCTTTCTCCTTCTGCTCCACCAATTCCTTTAACTCAGCGAGCTTGGTCTTCCTCTGCTGTACAGCCTCGCTCCTGTCAACCTCATTTTCAACCCATTTCTTCAACTCATCGAGAGAAAAACCCAACTCTTCCTCCAGGCTCGGGTCCCAGTCCTCCACCTCCATACTGAGAGAGAGAGAGAGAGAGAGGATGGGACAGAGGGGAAGGGAGAGTACAAGGAGGGAAAGGGTAATAACGCGTAAGAATTGACAGCAGGTACTCAAGTCACCTAAATATATTCAGATTGCTTAACCAGGACTAGGTTTTATTGAAGCAATCCTATAGTACACACACACACAATATACTATATGAACTATTGTTAACACAAAACAAGTCATGTCGGTGCTCTCTTTCGATTCCAAACGTCGATATCTCGAGGAAATAATACCGTGCTCATAAACAGTCAATTGAGTAGCATGAACATAGTATTTAAATTGGGGGGGGGGGGGGAAACACTAGACATGCAAATTACATCACAACTACGGAACTACAACTTTTAAGGGTCGGAAGCGGCGCGTAAAGACACATTTCGTGACATTAGAATTATATAATAAGAATTATATAATCTGATCCATTAGGTGTTTATTAATGCCTGTGTGGTGTTATTTTTAAAATGTTGACATTTTTTTGTTAGTAATTCATAAAATACAAAGGTTCCATCTCACAAAACATAATGGAATGTAAAAACTTTGACGCTCAATATCTCTGAACTGCCCTAAACGGAGATAGAACCTTATCATTCTAAACGGAGATAGAACCTTATAATTCTAAACGGAGATAGAACCTTATCATTCTAAGCTCACGATTTAGCAGCATTCATGGGTACATTTAGATGTCTGACAAGTAGTTAATTGCAAATGTTTTAGTATGCATGTACGATTAACAAACATGTGTCTACCAAAAGGATATTAAGTTACATTTCTACAACTCAACAACTCAAGCTAAACTAAAGTGTGTGGCTAGCTTAGCTAACCCACGTCCTCAAGCAAGCAAGCGAGATAGCTAAGCTAGCTGCACAATTGACTTGCGATCAAGTCTTGTCCTTTACGATCAATGTTCATTCATGTACCGATACTATTTAATGAAAAGGGGGGTGTAGCAGCTAGATTGTAAAGGTGAAAACTCACCGATCAGTGGTGTCCATTCTGTCAGCATCAACGTCAGAGCAGGTGAGACAGGGAGAGAGAGAGAGAGAGAGAGAGAGAGAGAGAGAGAGAGAGAGAGAGAGAGAGAGGGAAAGGGAGAAAAGAAAGAGAGAGAGAGAGAGAGTGAGAGAGACAGAGGGAGAGAGAGAGAGAGAGAGACAGAGAGAGAGAGAGAGAGAGAGAGAGGGAAAGGGAGAAAGAGAGGGAAAGGGAGAAAAGAAAGAGAGAGAGAGACAGAGAGAGAGAGAAAGAGAGGGAAAGGGAGAAAAGAAAGAGAGAGAGAAAGAGAGAGCATGTTTACTGTATGACAGGGCTGGACTGGCCATCTGGCAAAATATGTTTTATAAACTCAGATATATAATTTCCCTTTCGTATTGGGAAATGAGTGCGTACAAAGTACTCATATAGTGAATTCAAATAGTAAATAAAATCATCATACAATCATGAATAACTCTTTGTATAGTTGTATATTGCAATAATACATGATTGTCACAAAATCCCACGGGACACGTGGACCTTCGGGAATCAATCAACATGGCTACCGCTAGCTGGTAGTGACAGTTTAATGGACATGCTGCGTGTTAACGAGCATGCTATGCCTCACCATCACATTATCATTATCTACTTAGCAGTGGCTAGGGTCATTAGTTGTAGGCCTACTGTACTAACCTTTTTGCAAAGTTGCCTATAGTACATCGATAGGACAGTCGACGGCTGGTCAGAAATAAGGTTTGGATTTATTAGAAACGAATCAATCTAGCAACGTGATGTGTTCTCTTCGGCGACGGAGGAGAAGTGACGTGTGCCGCTGATGGACAGATGTCACGTGATTTGATTGAGGAATTGTCTACGACACTTCAATTAATAATAACTTTATTTATATATATAGCACTTTACAAGTACAATAGGTAAAAAACAACACATTTTAAACAATTTAAAAACAGCTATTTCAATTTTAAAAACACACAATTTCGCACCACAAATATAATAGATAAAAACTTAAATTTTAAACAAATTTAAAAACAACTATTTCAATTTAAAAACACACATAAATTACAACAGCACAAAAAAACAAACAGCCTATGACATGTAGACAACGCAAAACAGGTGGGTATTATTTAGCTTATTTTTAAACACTTCTACTGATTCTGCCTGTCTGATATCCAGTGGAAGACGGTTCCAGAGAGTTGGTGCACGGAAGGAGAACGCACGCTCACCGATTGTCTTTCTTCTAACCCAGCGGAATAATGAGCAGGGCAGAGCCTTGTGAGCGCAGAGCCCTTGAGGGCACATATTATGGGACGAGAAGGTCCTTTAAATAAGAAGGAGCAGTGCCATTTATAGCTTTGTATGTTAACAGGAGCAACTTGAAATCCGCTCTAACATGGACAGGGAGCCAATGAAGGGAGGCCAGCACTGGTGAGATATGGTCGTATTTCTTGGACCCAGTCAAAATGCGAGCTGCAGCATTTAGCTCGTCTCCGTTTATGCATGTGAATTCATCTTTAGTGGTATTATTAATGGACAGTTATTTTAACGCAGGGATAATGATGATCAAAATGAAATACCTGCGCAATCCCCTCCTTCGATAACTGGCAGTTTGCATGACTCCCCTTGAGGACAGTGCAATCACTGATTTGGCATTTAGTAACACAATGAGGGGAAAAAGTGGATGGCTATGTCAGGAAGGAAGAGACATCATTGATATGCAGGTGGTTTTGATTGGCAAGGTTATAAATATATTCAGATTGCTTAACCAGGACTAGGTTTTATTGAAGCAATCCTATAGTACACACACACAATATAATATATGAACTATTGTTAACACAAAACAAGTCATGTCGGTGCTCTCTTTCCATTCCAAACGTCGATATCTAGAGGAAATAATACTGTGCTCATAAACAGTCAATTGAGTAGCATGAACATAGTATTTAAATTGGGGGGGGGGAAAACACTAGACATGCAAATTACATCACAACTACGGAACTACAACTTTTAAGGGTCGGAAGCGGCGCGGAAAGACACATTTAGCAGCATTTCGTGATGTTAGAATTGTAAGGTTCTATCTCCATTTTTGTCAATATTGAGTTTTTTACATAATCTGATCCATTAGGTGTTTATTAATACATGTGTGGTGTTATTTTTTTCAAAACATAATGGAATGTAAAAACTTTGACGCTCAATATCTCTGAACTGCCCTAAACGGAGATAGAACCTTATCATTCTAAGCTCACGATTTAGCAGCATCCATGGCTACATTTAGATGTCTGACAAGTAGTTAATTGCAATTGTTTTAGTATGCATGTACGATTAACAAACATGTGTCTACCAAAGGATATTAAGTTAACATTTCGACAACTCAACGACTCAAGCTAAACTAAACTGTGTGGCAAGCTTAGCTAACCCACATCCTCAAGCAAGCAAGCGAGATAGCTAAGCTAGCTAGCCAGCTAGCTGCACAATTGACTTGCGATCAAGTCTTGTCCTTTACGATCAATGTTCATTCATGTACCGATACTATTTAACGAAAAGGGGGGTGTAGCATTTAGATTGTAAAGGTGAAAACTCACCGATCAGTCAGCATCAACGTCTCATCTCTCAAGACAAAGTCAGAGCTAGAGAGAGAGAGAGAGAGAGAGAGAGAGAGAGAGAGAGAGGGAAAGGGAGAAAAGAAAGAGACAGAGCGAGAGAGAGAGAGAGAGAGAGAGAGAGAGAGAGAGAGAGAGAGAGAGAGCATGTGTACTGTATGACGTGTGTTTGGACAGATACATGTTAACAGTTACAGTATTTGATCCATGACAATCTAAAGGGGGTAGCAATATCTTACCAGAGGTTTGGTTTGGTTTGAAAAAAAACATTTACAAGTTGACTTTCAGGAAAGCTCTGCGCGTAAGAACAGAAAAACAAAGTGACGTCAATGTAGATTGTAAACCCAGCAATTATTGTCCTTAAGCCTAAACATTTGAACTCGCGAATGGGGTCAGATTTCGTTGCAGCTGACGTTGCTTGTGAGCGGGGGGGGCCTTGAAACAGATATGGCCACTTCACTCGTTTACACGAGCCTCAAATAAAAGCATGTGCGTGGTTCAGTACTCACGTAACCTCGTGGGGAACTCGTAGGTACACGAGGGGTTTGAAAGATCCGGAAAAAGAGAGAGAGATGAGGGGGGATGGGGTCCAGCGCTCTCACACGAGCGCAGGAGAATGATTGAAGGACACTGGCGCGAAGATTCACTGGACGGTCTCGAGTTACCCCAGGCGATTGGAAACGGTCTCCTTGTTAGTCCACCGGAGAGCTCTCCTTTTGCTTGGTCTCTCGACTTCCAATTCTGAATTAACAGAATACACTGAGCCAGTGGCGCCGGCAGCCGGAATCCTGTAGGATTTTTTTTTTCTGTAATAAACGTACTTAATAATTATATGTATTTTGTGTTGTGTTGAACTGGGTATATTTGCAACAGTGTTGCGGAAAATGAAGATTTCTGACGAATGCTGCTAACACTGGAACCACGTTATGAAACACCGTGTCAGAAAGGCGCTTGACATCACACAGCGCCTTTCTGAAAAGTTAAAAGGCAGCTGCGCTTTTCTCACGCTTTTTAAAAGGCGGCCGCTTTTTCCCTTTTCCCATAGGGTTGTATGTAAAAAGGCGCTGAAGGCCACGCTTTTTTCTTAAAAAATAAGTCAAGTGTGAACACCCCCTAATAAACTCTTTCACGTTGCATTCAGCCAATCACTCATTAGTTTGTTGTTTGTAAACATAAAGGCCAATGATTGGTGCTTACGTCACTGTCATTTGATTTGAGTTGTCACTCATTTCTGGCGCTAAAATTATTTTCAACTAGCTCAACTAGCTTCCTAATTCGCTGTCTAGTGTCTGATTTGATGTGAAAATGTCCAAAAGACAGTTGAGCCTTCTTCAGGCATTTGGGAGAGGGAAGAAAATAAAAATATGCGAAGAGAACACCAGCGAAGGCGCCAGCAGCAGTCAGCTACATGGTGACGAGCCCCCTACCAGGGTTTCCGTTAACGTCCGACAAATTGAAATCTCTTCGGTCATAATGTCCGGTGAAAATAATTCCCTCTAAGCACAATTTGAATACAATTCGCTAAAGTTGAATTGTCACATTCTGATTCCTTCTATATTAAAAAAGACGAATATATAGGCTATATATTTCTTTTATTATTATCTGATTTGACGCCGGCATGATGATGACTCCGCGAAACAGCGGTGGCAGGGTTGCCAGATGGGATTTTACAGCCTAACCAGTCTATTACCGCTAAACCCAGTAGCCCATTCGGCGATAACCCGGCCCATCTGGCAACCCTGCTTTTAACCTGCAAACGTTGCAGCTCAAAGTGCACCCAGCCAGCGCACCATGCATAGCCAGCGAGAGGTAAACATGGCAAGACAAAGTAAGCTTAACAATGACTTCATGAAACCAAGCTACAATGAGTCTGAGGAGAAGTCTGACTCTGAAGAGATGGAGGTAGTGGCTCCTCCAGCCAGAAAGTCTCGAGGGTTCCGAGTTGAATGGAAAGAACATTTCCCCTGGCTGCGTTTCGATGGGGAAGGAAAAATGTTCTGCTCACCGTGCAAAAAATCGGGGAGGAATAACGGATTCACGAAAGGAGAAACGAATATGAGAATGTCTCACTGATCACAGGCGGTGCAGTGAGCACATATCGGCGGTCAGGCCACTGTGAGCAGGCTAATGAAACGGCAAACAATAGGCTGCACTCTCAGCTACAAGTTGCATTTCACATGGCAAAAAATGGCATCGCATGTCATCAGTATGTGGGACTGACTGAGCTACTGAAAGCAGTTAAGTTCATTTAAAGCCTATTTATTTTCAAATAGTTTTATTCTATTTTATTTTATCTGATAAAAGGCATATGAACGGAAATTAGGCTAGCCTATGTGTCACGCCAGAAGCCTACATGTAACCTCTTGCACTTTTCAATAAAATGTAATAAATCTAGACATTGTGGTATTTCTTTATATACGTATCCCAGCCTGCCTATCAATCGTTTCTCAATAAACAGTTATGTTCTCCTCATTGTCATACTCCCGAGTCCGATTAAGTATGATTTGACAGGCAGCTGAACTAAATGCCTTCCCAACCAGCGAGACCTGGTTATAGAAATGACGTTGTTTTATTGATAAAAAAGGGTAAAACTGGAAAGAGAAAATAGAAAACTCACATTAATCCCAAACAATTTAACAGACTTCAGTTAACGTAATGTGGAGTCCGTTCATTGATCGATGCAGTCTGTTCAGTTCCCAGTGTGGCGCGCGTTCAGCGCTGGACATAATATTATGGCATAGCGCGCATGCGAATCATGAAAGCCTATATTATATAGCTCGCATCTAATCGTATCGGATGAGAAATAGACATTAAACGGCATATATAGGCTACACAACAGTAATCACCGCGACAAACAGCTATATTATATTTTAATATGATGACCGGAATTTCTCACGTTTGTCCGGTAAATTGAAATCTTCCCGGACACGTTGACCGGCACAAATTTTTTCTAACGGAAACCCTGCCCCCTACGGTAGCTAGCTGTGTAGCTAGGCCGAGCCCCGAGGACACACAGCAGCAGAGGTATGAGGTTGTATGTGCTGGCTCTGAAGATGACATTGGCTGTGTCATTGGTGAACTGAAAACGACATCAGACTCTGTAAAACTGAAAATGTTACAGACGAGATTCAAGCCTCCCAGAGGTTGGATACCCCCAAGTAGGGTAATATGTGGGAAGCAACGGAAAATACCGGAGGAGTTTTTTGATGACAGCATTTACCCCACTCTGCGTTACAGTAAAAGCGTTGATGGCGTTTTTTGTGTAGCTTGCATGCTTTTCTCATCAGGAGACATGATTCTGAGAACGAAGCCACTTACTGACTGGAGTAATGCAAAGAAAATAGTTTCAAGACACTTGTCAACTCCAGCTCACATTAGTGCCCAACTGCGAGCAGGTGAATTTGTTGATGTTGCTTCGGGAAAGAGCCGGTCTATCTATTCCAAATTAAATCGCTCACACCAACAAGCCGTAGAGCGCAATAAACATGGACTGAAAGCAGTCATCGATCTAATTGCTGTTTGCGGACAGCAAAATATACCCATTCGAGGCCACACTGATGAGCGAAGTAATTTCCAGGCGCTTCTGAAATACCGTGCTGAAGGAGATGAGAATCTGAAAGAATATTTCGAAAATGCACCAAGTAACGCAAAGTACTTTAGTCATCAAATCCAGAACGAGTTGATTGAACTATGTGGGAAACAGATTCAAGACAAAATTCTCAACAAATGCAGGGATGCCAAGTGGTTCACCTTATTGGCTGATGAGACTGCTGATATAAGCAACGTTGAACAAGTAGCTCTCGTAGTAAGATACGTGGACTGTTTTGATTGCAGCTACTCTGTGCGAGAGGATTTTTTGGGATTTTTTTCTACTGCTGACACAACAGGCGAGACCTTGACCCAACTTCTGTTAAACCGATTAAGAGAACTGGATCTGGATCCTGCTCGTATGGTTGGACAGGGGTATGACGGCGCTGGGAATGTCAGTGGGAAGGTGCGAGGCGTTCAGGCGCGCATCAGAGTACAGTACACTGCTGCCGTCTATGTGCACTGTAGAAATCATGCGCTAAACCTAGCGATTGTGCACTCAACGAAAATCCCTGTGGTCCGCAATACTCTGCAAACAAGTCGAGAGATAGTAACCTTCATCACAGCCTCCCCAAAGCGCTTACAGTGCTTACTGAGCAACAGTAGCAGCAAAAAACGCCTCCAAAAGTTCTCTGATACCCGCTGGTCTCAACATGATATGTGTCTGTCTACTATAATCGAAAACTACGAGGACGTGTTAACCACACTGGCTGAGCTGAAAACAGACACTGACGCCAAATGCAGCTCCACAGCATCCTCCCTCACTCGGGCCATGGAGACCTTTGAATTCATCGTCTGTCTAATCATTACTCAGGAGCTTCTTCACTGCCTGACACCGCTGAGTAATGGCTTACAGAATCCAAAATGCGAGCTACCTATGGCCGCTCAAATAGCCACGGATCTTGTGAGTGTGCTTGAGCACAAAAGAGATGACTCCACATACAGCGATATATGGGGAAAAACATGCTCTCTGGCTGCGATTGTTGATGTTGTCCCTTCACTGCCTCGCATCGCCAAAAGACAAGCCCACAGGTCTAACACACCTGCAGAAAACCCACAAGAGTACTGGAAAAGAACCATTTTCTTTCCGTTCATCGACCACCTGACCACAGAGGTGAGAGACAGAGTATGCCTTGCACTGCCACGTCTTAAAGCCCAGTACCTTCTACCCGACAAATTGCCACTGTTGACGGACAGTTTATGGAGGGAGATCAAGGAGGAGTATGGTGCGCTGATGCCCAGTGTTGACACTGCAGATATGGAGCTTAATATGTGGAGGGAGCGCAACAGGCCGCATGATACACCTGTCACCAGTGACATCCTCCAAGTTCTGAGACTAACCGCAGACTTCTACCCCAACCTGCATACTGTCATGAAGGTTCTCCTAACAATGCCCGTGTCCACTGCCAGTGCGGAGCGTTCATTCAGCTGTTTACGTCGCTTGAAGACATATCTCCGGAACAGCATGACAGACAAGAGACTGAGTGGACTTGCCCTTATGAATATACATCATGATATTCCTATTGATGCGGAGGCCATTCTGCTGGAGTTTGATGCAACGGGGAGGCGCAGACTTCACTTCAAATAGGTAGGAACATTTTATGATTTTATTGCCAGTCGGATTGGTTTGGTCTTGCTTTTATTGTTAAGTGGTGCAGCGGCTTCTGTCTGGGCTAGCCTATATTGTCACATATCTGGTCGTTGAAACGTGTATGCTGCTGTGTGTGTTGTAGGCCTAAAGTGAGTGCAAAACTCTCGTTTCGGTGCTAGCCTATGTATTGGTGCGCTGTCACAGTGTCACCAAATAGGCCCTTTGTTTCCCCCATGTGTTAGGTGCGCATGCGCTGTCACCTGGGCTGTTTTCATCTGTGTTTCGAGGTCGTCACGGCATAATGGGAACGCCCACCTGTAACTGATAACAACAGCCTGAGTCCACCACTGCACACACACACCACCACCAGAGCGCCTATGTGCTCTATCTATTATTTACTTCCATCAGAGAATTGTGCCTTACGTGTCAAAGTCTTTCTGGGCCCCCACCACTAGTAATAATAGTATAATGTATGTTCCATAATGTATTATAGGGGGGGCCGCCCCTGTTAGAAGAACATCACAGTGATTCATCGGCCGCGCCCTTTGTGATTCAAATGAATAATCCTACGTACATAAAACACAAGAATTCACCCCTCAACCATCTAAGAGGAGGAGGTAGAGGGATTGGGGTATTAATGTGCTAATCCTAGTCTGCTAGTTGTGCTACTGCTACTACTGTGTTACTACAGTAGTATCAAGATAGATAGTTGAGTTCAGACAAATCCCTACAAAGAGACTAGGTGTTCATTGTTCAATGTTCTATGAATGTTGTTGTCTGAATATAGTTGTAACCTTCTGCACTTGTAACTATGTACTTTTCACTCAAAGCGATAAATGGTTTTCTTTCAAAGAAGGTAGTAGCTGTGTGACAGTGTGATTGATTCTATCACTTCCACCCAGGATACTGTGACTGAAAACAAATCTTTCTTCCGCTGCCTGCCAGTTATTTTATCAGGTTTTTACCAAGTAATTAGTTGTTTGACAAAATGCTGGATAGTTGCTGTGCAATCGGGTGCACTAACCGACGAGGAGACGACCCTGGGTTGGGCTTCTACAGAATTCCGTCAGAAAAAGAAAAACTCAGAGGAGAAGATTAAGCTCAAGTAAACACTGATGATTTTAATTATTTACTTAGCCACTTTACTCGATTATACTGAGCCAATTATCACTATTGCACTATTGTCATTGTTCATATTGTATTCCACCCCTGTACATTGTACCGCACATTTCAAATCTTTTATCTAGTATTTTTTGTATATATAGTTATTTTCTAATCTTGTGTCTGTACATATATTGGATTGACTGTACATATAATCCATGTCTGTACATATATTGGATTGACAATAAAGTTGACTTTGACTAGCCTAGTTATTAAATTTTTAGTCATTATCTTTGCATAATCGTTCTGACATGGTTTGTTGTTGTGGACGCTACCAGCTTGGAGTTGGTTGTGTAGGTCCTTTAGCTAGCTAGCTAACATTAGCATTATTGCAAGTGCCCAAAATGTGTAGTTTGTTCACATATCTTTGTTTTTCTTCTTTTGAGAGGTGATCTAAATAATTGTTGCTTGAAACAGGTGGTTAATGACAGGTCAGTGCTGCAGTTCTACGGAGTTTCCACCAGTGGCGGCGCTAGGGGGTGGCTACTGGGGCTCAAGCCCCGGATGTTTTCTGAAAAGCCCCGAATGTTTTACTTTCAAAAAAAAAAAAAAAAAAAAAAAAAAATCGTGAGTAACGTGCGGTACCGGAGTCCAACAGAGAGGCAGCAGCTGCGCGACATTAGCCTGCGTACTGCGTAGCCTGCCCTGCCCTGAAGAAGAAGTGATCTCAATCAGTGCCTCTCAATCAGTGCCTGACTTTGTAAGCATGGATATCCGAAAGTTTTTTTCAAAAAAACAATCGCCAAGAACTGTTGCAGCAGCCGTATCAGCAGCTGACAACAATGACGTCACCAGCAGTGATGACATAGATGATGTTTCAGGTTTGTGAATCTTATTAGAAAGGTGACTGACTCACTGACACTACTTTTCCGGTTTGCTAATGCTAGCTGGCTATCATAACATAACGTTATGTTATAATGAAAATGAAACATAGCAAGGTACTGTTACGGGATTACGAGAAAACGTGAATGGATATAAGGTTGATGTTTAATAGTTTGTATAGTTATAGTTTGAAAGTCTGTATAATGAGTGAGGAAGAGAGAACACAGTGAGGAAAAGAATGGAGGAGATACAACTAGAGGAAGAGATGAAAACAGGGTGAGAAGAAAGGAGTGAAGAACACAGCAGTAAAAGACAGCAGAGGTGCCAGCCAGGATCACATGTAAGAGAATAAGATGCATTTCATGTTTGTTTTTTACATCTGAAGTTTATGAGGTGCCAGCCAGGATCACATGTACTGTAAGAGAATAAGATGCATTTTATTTTATTGTTTTACATGATATAGTTATTATATATATTATATATCATGATATGGTCAGTCTTAATACCCCTTTTGTTTTATATGTTCTTCTTTCAATGGATGTGAGGCATGTTCCCTGGATCAGTGATCTGAAATCACTTCAACCAGCTGCTGACTGTATTTGAGTGAGTTAAGGCATTAGTGTGGGGGACATGGCGCGTTCTGGCCTGCAGGGGGAGCTACGTGTGCTGACCTCCCTCTGTGCCCAGAACCACCACAATTAGTTTGCTTCATTAAAGGGTGTGAATGTATATGTGTTCTCCAGTGCCAGTCTCTTTTGTCCGCTTTAAGGTGGTGGTAAGTTGAAGGTTGAAGGCAATTTTTTCTGGCAATTTTTTTGAAGGCAACATTTTTTTTTTTTGAAGGCAAATTTTTTTTTTTTTTTGAAGACAACATTTTTTTTATGGCAAATTTTTCACATTATATTATCCCTCTGGGCTAAGCCCCGGATCTCCTACAATCCTAAATCCGCCCCTGGTTTCCACTATGTTTTGGCCGCCAGGGCTCTGCGCCAGTCACGTGACTGAAAACTATGAATAGGTGATACAATCATCCAACCTGTAGGCTAGTCTGCGCTATTTCTGCGAAGTTTTTTACGTTTCTGTGCGTACTATGAAATCGAATCATGCCGGCGCCACTGCACTGAGCTACAAAATCCAATAGCTATTTCGTTTTGATATAGCTAAAAAACAATTTATCACTCAGCACATGCTAGCAACATGCTAACGTAATTATGCTAAGCTAACCGCTTGCCGCGATTAGCTCTCAAGTCAAATATAACATACTACAACGAGTAGATGTAGCTTATAAACAAACACCAGACATATGTATTTACCTCTGGTAGCTTCAATGTGCACCAACAGCCAAAGGAATAACTGTTCTTTGATTCACGAATTGTTATAAACACAGCAAACAGGTCTTCACTCGACGAGGTCCTCAATCAGTCTGACACCTTACTTAGTGCATAGTATCGTTATTAGTACAAAGTCCCGCCCCCTCTCTCTCAGCATACATTACAGTTGGCTAGCTCTTCCCGATGGACCAATAAAATAAAGAAATGAATGAATGACATAGCCAATGGGCGAACTCACATTAGAGCTTGTAGTACACATTATAAACTTCTAACCATGTTAATAACCGTGTACATAACCATGAAATGATGCTTATTTATTAAATTGACTTATTTATTTAACTTATTAAATTGACTTATTTAATTAACTTATTAAATGGACTTTAAATTGACTCGCAAGCTCTCAACGATCATATTCTGCTGTTGCACAATATTCTACTGCGCCCCATAGTGTCTTGGTGGTAAAGTGCAGGCAGTCAAAGGCCTACTGTCATTCACAGGAGATTAATGCTGGTGCGCGTAGTTCTTTTGGAAAACGTGTTTATTTTAGAATATTTATCATATAAATAAATATAAATAATACTCATTACATTGACATTTTTGATCAAATAATGGTTGTGGTCATGTATTATTAGCGACCCCCCACATATGTATGATTTTACTGCTTTCATGGGAGCTCAGACCTTCCACATAACCCTAACCCTGGTCTAACCCTGGTCTAACCCTGGTCTAACCCTGGTCTTACTCCTTCAGACTATTTCTACTGCTGGCAAACTTTTGTAGCTCGGAGGGTGAGAGGGTTTAAGGCCTGGGACGGCCTACAACAGAACTCTGTTCGCCTGGCCAGGAAACTGAACCGTATCCTCCAGGTAAAGCTCCACACACACATGGATGCACGCACGTAGGCGCGCGCACACACACACACACACACACACACACACACACACACACACACACACACCTGAGTGGTAGATTCAGTTATAACTGTTCCCCTGTTCTCTCTTACAGCCTAGTGATGCAGAAGATTGGAGAGATGCTTTTTTTTTGTCATTATAGTGAAAGGACAATTTTGAGCCATCATTGTAATAATGAATAAGAAAATTAACTGAGATAAGGGTTATACTGCTCCTCAAATGTGTGCATTTAAATACTGTATTGTATGTCAATGATTTTTTTTATTTTTTATATCCTCTAAGCATTAAATGCGTTAATGTAATAGCATATGTTGTTATTGTCATAAAATAAAATAAAATACAGTTTCTTATGCTTTTTTTGTGTCATTTTTCCTATTCAACGGAATGCCATTTATTATGTGTGTGTGAATATTATTTATTCATTGTGTGTGAATCGATTCGATAAGGTTTTAGAGAGGGCTAACTAACTCATATCAGCATCCGTAGTAAGGTGAGCAACCGTGGATGGATGAGAACACACTGCGCAAATACACGGTATATTACGCTCCTCACGTCCCCGGTTACCGCACAGACACCACCAATGCACCGACAACGATTCGGTGAATTAGAGTCAAGATGGCGACCATCGAGGGGGAGTACGAGTCGATCCTGTGTGTGAAACCTGACGTCAACGTTTACCGAATCCCCCCGCGAGCATCGAACCGGGGCGTCAGGTAAGAGCCACACCGATCATGCCGTAGTAAAGGGTCCGTGATCATCCGTCTGACCTTGCATCCGACTCCAGCATGCATCCATCGGCGCAGTGATGGAGAACGATCGCTGCCTGTCTGTATGTGTAGGCTCCCCTATAATAAACAACCCGTTAGCTTGTCCCACTCCCTACATCAAAGGCAGACAGTGCATCCTCATAAAGGCCCTCTAAATGGTTTTGTCTGGTGCGTAATTGCTTTTTGGGGTCATAACCTGGCATGGCACTTTATTGGGGCAGCGCAATAGATAAAGAGGAAAATATCAATATCAAGGTTGTGTGTGTGTGCGTTCTATTGTATGGATCATAGTAGCCTGCTACACCTGTCATTGTTGTACCTGTCTGTCGGTATCAACGCCTGTCTGCGTCCCAATGCACACACAGAGATGGTTGGGCTGAATACTGCTTACAATGCGTAAACGTGACCGTGTGTGTGTGTGTGTGTGTGTGTGTCCCCTCTAAAGCCTGACAGTTTTAGTTCTCTGTTCAATAGAATGAATGTTTATTGTAAGATTACATCGTGTACTACGGTATTTAAGGGTTTTGAGGATTAGGTGAGATGTTTTACTTCCTTGGCTTGGAGGAGATTATGTCGGGAATCTCCTGTCGTGTTTTATTATGGGGGCCAGTAAAAGATTTCTTGTTGACTTGCATTGTCTATCCTTTGCTGTGGGTGTGTGGGTGTGGGGGGGGGGGGGTGTGTGTGTATGTGTGTGTGTGTGTGTGTGTGTGTCTGTGTCTGTGTCTGTGTGTGTGTGTCTGTCTGTGTGTGTGTGTGGATTGTGTTTACCTTATTTCATTGGCTGGTGCTTTAACGTGATCTAGTGCATCTGGATGCTGACTGGTCAGATACGGTCGAAACTGTTGGCGTCTCCCGGGAGATGAGATATCTAGGCTATGGGTTTACCATCAGTAGCATGCCAGTGACCAGATAGCACTCAGTCTGTTGTGTGATAGGCTATAGTGAGTAATAACAATGATGACGCAATCTTCCACCCTAGGTAGCAATGAAATGCCAGGAGGACCAAGTATATGAGTCACCTTATTTTCTCCTTTGCGATTAATTAAATGTTTCACCAGTCATTTAATCAATACAGTTAAGTTATGTCAACAACACCATTTACACATACAGCCTTATAGTAACACACACACACACACACACACACACACACAAACATTGTCTCATTGTCTCATTGACACACACACACACTTCTCTCATATGTCAACACCATTTACATATACAGCCTTATAGTAACACACACACACACACACACGCACACACACACACTTCTCTCATTGGCTGCCTGTTTCTCTCCTAGGGCAGCAGATTGGAAGCTGGATGCTCCCGATTGGACAGGGCGCATGCGTGTGACGGCCCGGGGCAAAGTGGCCTACATCAAACTGGAGGACAAGATCTCTGGTGAGGAACACAGGCTCTGTTTACATGACAGCATCACTGTCACTTTCAACCTGGCGGCCACTTCATTCCTCAACTCTAACCCATCCCCAGGCACTCCTTCTTGTTGATTTGGATACAGTACTAGGAATCAACACTATAGAGTGATATTAATTTTGCCCCTGTGGGTTTTCCACAGAAATAGGCTACAGTGAGTTGGAATGATTTGGAACATACTGTATTTAGGAGGCGTTTAACATTAACCCTCCGTTGCAAGGCCTTTCATGGACACAGATTAAGACTAATCCTAGATTCCTAAAAAGCTTCCTCAATGGAGATATTCCATTGCAAGTGTGATTTTTAATCCTGGACTATGCTTAAGTGTTGTCTGTGAAACTGGCCCTATATGTCCTGTGTTTCTATATGTATAACTGTGTCTGACTGTTTAGTACAGGTACGCCAGGAGGTAAACAGTATACCTAGCCAATTAGCCAATGAACTCATACCATTGAAGTACAGGTGTAGAGAGGACTCTTACATTGTGTGTTGTTGTTGTCATAATGTCCGTATATTTGCAGGGGAGTTGTTTGCACAGGCGCCGATTGACGAGTTCCCTGGCATCGCCGTGGAGACCGTCAGCGACTCCAGTCGTTACTTTGTGCTTCGTATCCAGGACGAGAGCGGTGGGTTGTTACTGTCACCTGCAGGGTGGTCGGTTGTTGTTTGTTTCTCCGTAGAGCCACTGTCTATCTGGCCATGCTGGAGAGGTTTTACCTTCCTACCACAGTCGTTGGGGTTTAACCACAGTTAACCCGACACTCATCCTCACCCATGGATGCCTTAGTGCTGGTCTGGAGCACAATCCTGCACACACTGCCCCCCCTACGGGGGCTGAAGTTTCCCAGCCTTGCCTTAACCTTAATAGTGTTAATACTTAATACTGTTCTACTCTACGATTCGTTACTACTGTTCTAGTCTACTGTTCCATTCTATTGTTCTAGTCTACTGTTCCATTCTAATGTTCTACTCTACTGTTCTACTCTACTGTTCCATTCTACTGTTCTAGACTACTGTTCCATTCTAATGTTCTAGTCTACTGTTCTACGCAACTGTTCCATTCTAATGTTCTAGTCTACTGTTCTACGCAACTGTTCCATACTACTGTTCTAGTCTACTGTTCCATTCTATTATTCTAGTCTACTGTTCCATTCTACTGTTCTAGTCTTCCTACCTTAAGATAACTTCCCCCTGCTGTAATGTATAGATATTTTTGATACTGTATTGCACTCATGTTTTATATTGTATATATCGTGTTTTGTATCGTATATACTGTGTTGTGTTCTGTGTACTGACTTGCCTCTGTTCTGCCAAATGGCCAGATCGTCGTTGCAAATGAGAATTTATTCTCAACTGACCTATCTGGTTAAATAAAGGTTAAATCAAAATAAAAAACTAGGTAACAATGTAGAGTAGTGTTGTAGTTAACTAGGTAACAATGTAAAGTAGTGTTCTAGTTAACTAGGTAACAAGGTAAAGTAGTGTTCTAGTTAACTAGGTAACAATGTAAAGTAGTGTTCTAGTTAACTAGGTAACAATGTAAAGTAGTGTTCTAGTTAACTAGGTAACAATGTAAAGTAGTGTTGTAGTTAACTAGGTAACAATGTAAAGTGGTGTTCTAGTTAACTAGGTAACAAGGTAAAGTAGTGTTCTAGTTAACTAGGTAACAATGTAAAGTAGTGTTCTAGTTAACTAGGTAACAATGTAAAGTAGTGTTCTAGTTAACTAGGTAACAATGTAAAGTAGTGTTCTAGTTAACTAGGTAACAATGTAAAGTAGTGTTCTAGTTAACTAGGTAACAATGTAAAGTAGTGTTCTAGTTAACTAGGTAACAATGTAAAGTAGTGTTGTAGTTAACTAGGTAACAATGTAAAGTAGTGTTCTAGTTAACTAGGTAACAATGTAAAGTAGTGTTCTAGTTAACTAGGTAACAATGTAAAGTAGTGCTGTAGTTAACTAGGTAACAATGTAAAGTAGTGTTCTAGTTAACTAGGTAACAATGTAAAGTAGTGTTGTAGTTAACTAGGTAACAATGTAAAGTAGTGTTCTAGTTAACTAGGTAACAATGTAAAGTAGTGTTCTAGTTAACTAGGTAACAATGTAAAGTAGTGTTGTAGTTAACTAGGTAACAATGTAAAGTAGTGTTGTAGTTAACTAGGTAACAATGTAAAGTAGTGTTGTAGTTAACTAGGTAACAATGTAAAGTAGTGTTGTAGTTAACTAGGTAACAATGTAAAGTAGTGTTGTAGTTAACTAGGTAACAATGTAAAGTAGTGTTGTAGTTAACTAGGTAACAATGTAAAGTAGTGTTGTAGTTAACTAGGTAACAATGTACAGTAGTGTTGTAGTTAACTAGGTAACACTGTAAAGTAGTGTTGTAGTTAACTAGGTAACAATGTAAAGTAGTGTTGTAGTTAACTAGGTAACAATGTAAAGTAGTGTTCTAGTTAACTAGGTAACAATGTAAAGTAGTGTTCTAGTTAACTAGGTAACAATGTAAAGTAGTGTTCTAGTTAACTAGGTAACAATGTAAAGTAGTGTTCTAGTTAACTAGGTAACAATGTAAAGTAGTGTTCTAGTTAACTAGGTAACAATGTAAAGTAGTGTTGTAGTTAACTAGGTAACAATGTAACAATGTAACAATGTAACGTACAAGCTGTGGCGCAGGCAAAGCAAGGGCAGTGGATGGCATGGGAAGGAGTGGAAAAGAGGAAGATCTCCTGGAAAGATCTGTGGGAGATGGAGGCATTCAGAGCGAGCTTCACCATCAGGGCTGCCTACGATGTCCTGCCTTCTCCTGCAAACCTAAGCCAGTGGTATGGCGAAGACCCCACGTGCCCTCTATGTCAAAGTCCAGCAACACTGAAGCACATCTTAGTGGGATGCAAGACCAGCCTCACCCAAGGCCGTTACACCTGGCGGCACGACCAGGTGCTAAGGTGTCTTGCAGCAGTGCTGGAAAGCCAACGGACAAGTGTGAACGCCCTTCCTCCCCCGTCATCCCGGTGGCAGCCAACACCATTTGTTCGGGAGGGCAAGGGTCAAGCCAGCCTCACCACCATAAGACCAGACACTGGGCAGCTGGGCAGAGCACGGGACTGGAAGCTGCTGGCAGACTTGGACAAGAAACTCTGCTTCCCAGCTGAGATCGCAGCCACCAACCTGCGACCAGACCTTGTGCTGTGGTCAGCCTCGCTCAAGCTCGTTTACATCATCGAGCTCACTGTGCCCTGGGAGGGTGCAGTGGAGGAGGCCTACGAGCGGAAGAGGCTGAGGTACACTGAACTCGCAGCAGATGCCCAACAACAAGGCTGGACAGCGAAGGTACGCCCAGTGGAAGTAGGCTGCAGAGGGTTCGTAGCCACCTCAACATCCAGGCTACTCAGGGAGATGGGAGTGCGAGGGAAGACCCACCGGCAGGCAATCAAGGACCTCTCCAGGGCTGCTGAAAAGGGGAGCCAGTGGCTGTGGATGAAGAGAAAGGACTCGACCCGGGCGTTCAAATGAGCTGATCGCATCTAGGGAGTGAACCTGGGACGCTGGGATTCACTGCTGAACCCTCTGGAGGTGTCGTGGGCTTATCAGCGAAACATTCATGAAGGAGGGCGCCCACTTGACAACCCAAAGGATGCCATCGCTCATTTGAACACCACAGAGTCTCATCGGTGCCTTAAGTATGTATCTATCGAGGGATATCAACATCTAGTCCTACATAACAGATCTGATCATCTGGTGAACCAGTGACTGCTGTGAAAGTGCAGCTGGCAACAAGGGAAAGACCTTGCGACAGCATGGAAAGACAGCTGACAGGAGGGAATAGACCCCAACGGGGCCGCCATGGGCTAGCTACCCGTGGCGGCGGGATCCAGCACGAACAGTGTATGGGTCCCACCCAAACTTGGCTACGAAAAATTCTAAGAAGAAAATACCCCCTGAGCCTGCGAGAGCGGGGGCGGAAGATGGCTCATCGGCAGACAACCCGGTAACGAACACAGGAACGGAACAGACTACGAGATTGATGATCAGCATACTTGAGGCTCCGACAGCTACAGCAGGACACACGCTCCAGAACTGCGTATGTGGTTGGACAAAGGTTACTTCCACCCATGGCCTGAAGATACACCAGGGCAAGAAAGGGTGCCTAAAGAAGGGTCAACAGGGAAGTCGCATCGACAGCTACTTTTTGAGAAGCAGGCCGAGTCAGTCGACTGAAGTTCAGCAGCAGGACACACACCACAGTCTGCAGGACATCAACACCCCTGTCCCAGAGGAGGAAGAACAAGGCACAGGAGAGCAACCTGAATCCAACACATCACGACCACCAGCAGAGAAGAAGATCCAGGGGCGAAGGCCATTAGTCAAGTGGCCAAAGTCCTGCAACAAGACGCTGTGGAAGGAGGTCAACACTGATCTCTGCAACATCCTAGAAGGGATCAAAGGCACCACCATGAAGAAGTTGGAGAGAATGGGCAACCTCATCTATGCCTATGGAGTGGAACAGTTCGGAGTGGTCGAAGGCAAACAATCTACTCAGTCAATTCCCACCAAGTCCAGAAGGCAGACAGAAATAGACCGACTAGTCAAGGAGAGGAGGCAGCTGAAGAAGCAATGGAGGAAGGCCACAGAGGAGGAGAAGGAGGGAATAAACCTGCTGCAGGAAGAGATTAAGAGCAGGCTTGCAACACTGAGGAGAGCTGAAAACCTCCTGAAGAGGCGCAGAAGGAAGGAGCAAACAAGATCACGCTTCTACAAAGATCCTTTCAAATTTGTGAAGACTCTCTTCACAAAGGAGAAGAGCGGAAGTCTCTCAGTGACAAAGGCCCACCTGGAAGAACATCTGAAAAAGGGCTGCACAGATGACCGACACCAGGAAGAGGTCACGCTCCCACCTGACATGCCACCAGTCAATCCACCAGAGCACGAACTAGATATCAGTCCACCCAGGTGGAGTGAAGTAGACAACACTGTGCGTAGAGCAAGGGCCGCGTCAGCTCCAGGTCCCAACGGAGTTCCATACAGGCTCTACAAAAACGCACCAGATGTCCTGAGATTCCTCTGGAAGCTGATGAAAGTTGTGTGGCAAAAGAAGGCGATACCAACGTCCTGGCGGAGAGCCGGAGGGATCCTTATCCCCAAGGAAAAGGACTCAACAGAAATCGGACAGTTCCGGCAGATCAGCCTTCTAAATGTCGAGGGAAAAATCTTCTTCAGCGTGGTCGCTCATAGGCTGGCAGGATACCTGCAAAGAAACAACCTGATTGACACGTCAATCCAGAAAGCAGGCATCTCAGGCTTCTCAGGGTGTGTCGAACATGCTAGTGTCATCTGGCATCAGATCCAGGTCGCCAAGAAGGAGGGAACGGATCTCCACGTGGTGTTCCTGGATCTCGCGAATGCCTTTGGCTCAGTCCCTCACAACCTCCTATGGACAGCCTTCGACTACTTCAGGATCCCACCAGCTCTCACAACCCTTGTCAAGGCCTACTTCCAGGACGTCCAGCTCTGCGTGACCACAGCAGAGTACACCACAGCATGGCAACATCTGGAAGTGGGAATCATGGCCGGCTGCACCATCTCCCCGCTGGCCTTCACCCTGGCCATGGAGGTCATTATTCGGGCCTCTCGATGGGTGGTTGGCGGACAGCGAATAAGACCTGGGCTGAGGCTGCCACCGATCAGAGCCTACATGGATGACCTCACAACACTCACCACGACCAAGGCTTGCACAATACGGCTACTAACAAAGCTCCAGGAAAACATTGAGTTGGCTCGCATGAAGATCAAGCCGAGCAAGTCCAGAAGCATCTCCATTGTCAAGGGGAAGCTGTCTGACCACCGCTTCCACATTGGCAAAGAACCCATTCCAACGGTCTCCGAGAAGCCTGTGAAGAGCCTAGGTCGTTGGTATGATGCCTCCCTCAAAGATAAAGAGCAAGTAGAGCAGCTCAGGAAGGAGGTAGCCAGCGGCCTGGAGAACATCGACAGAACCCTGCTTCCTGGCAAGCTGAAGCTCTGGTGCATGCAGTATGGACTACTTCCACGTCTCCTGTGGCCACTAACCCTCTATGAAGTTCCTCTCTCAAAGGTGGAAAAGCTGGAGAGACTGGTCAACTCATATGCAAGGAAGTGGCTTGGCCTTCCCAGGTGCCTCAGCAGCATTGGGCTCTACGGCAAAGGGATGTTACACCTGCCCATTTCCAGTCTGACAGAGGAGTACAAGTGTGCCAAAGTCAGACTGGAGATGATGCTTCTGGATTCGAATGATCCATTTGTAGCCCAAGCTGCCCCCATCCTGGCCACTGGGAGGAAGTGGACCCCATTGGCTGCAACTGAGCAGGCAAAGGCAGCACTCAGACACAGGGACATTGTGGGCCGAGTGCAGGAGGGGAGGAGTGGTCTTGGCCTCGGGATTAGTACACCGGCCTGGAGCAAGGCCAATCCATCTCAGAGACGCAAGCTGGTGGTCCAGGAGGTACGTCGGGAAGAGGAAGCAGGAAGGCGCGCACAAGCTGTGGCGCAGGCAAAGCAAGGGCAGTGGATGGCATGGGAAGGAGTGGAAAAGAGGAAGATCTCCTGGAAAGATCTGTGGGAGATGGAGGCATTCAGAGCGAGCTTCACCATCAGGGCTGCCTACGATGTCCTGCCTTCTCCTGCAAACCTAAGCCAGTGGTATGGCGAAGACCCCACGTGCCCTCTATGTCAAAGTCCAGCAACACTGAAGCACATCTTAGTGGGATGCAAGACCAGCCTCACCCAAGGCCGTTACACCTGGCGGCACGACCAGGTGCTAAGGTGTCTTGCAGCAGTGCTGGAAAGCCAACGGACAAGTGTGAACGCCCTTCCTCCCCCGTCATCCCGGTGGCAGCCAACACCATTTGTTCGGGAGGGCAAGGGTCAAGCCAGCCTCACCACCATAAGACCAGACACTGGGCAGCTGGGCAGAGCACGGGACTGGAAGCTGCTGGCAGACTTGGACAAGAAACTCTGCTTCCCAGCTGAGATCGCAGCCACCAACCTGCGACCAGACCTTGTGCTGTGGTCAGCCTCGCTCAAGCTCGTTTACATCATCGAGCTCACTGTGCCCTGGGAGGGTGCAGTGGAGGAGGCCTACGAGCGGAAGAGGCTGAGGTACACTGAACTCGCAGCAGATGCCCAACAACAAGGCTGGACAGCGAAGGTACGCCCAGTGGAAGTAGGCTGCAGAGGGTTCGTAGCCACCTCAACATCCAGGCTACTCAGGGAGATGGGAGTGCGAGGGAAGACCCACCGGCAGGCAATCAAGGACCTCTCCAGGGCTGCTGAAAAGGGGAGCCAGTGGCTGTGGATGAAGAGAAAGGACTCGACCCGGGCGTTCAAATGAGCTGATCGCATCTAGGGAGTGAACCTGGGACGCTGGGATTCACTGCTGAACCCTCTGGAGGTGTCGTGGGCTTATCAGCGAAACATTCATGAAGGAGGGCGCCCACTTGACAACCCAAAGGATGCCATCGCTCATTTGAACACCACAGAGTCTCATCGGTGCCTTAAGTATGTATCTATCGAGGGATATCAACATCTAGTCCTACATAACAGATCTAGTGTTGTAGTTAACTAGGTAACAATGTAAAGTGGTGTTCTAGTTAACTAGGTAACAATGTAAAGGAGTGTTGTAGTTAACTAGGTAACAATGTAAAGTGGTGTTCTAGTTAACTAGGTAACAAGGTAAAGTAGTGTTCTAGTTAACTAGGTAACAATGTAAAGTAGTGTTCTAGTTAACTAGGTAACAATGTAAAGTAGTGTTCTAGTTAACTAGGTAACAATGTAAAGTAGTGTTCTAGTTAACTAGGTAACAATGTAAAGTGGTGTTCTAGTTAACTAGGTAACAATGTAAAGTAGTGTTGTAGTTAACTAGGTAACAATGTAAAGTAGTGTTCTAGTTAACTAGGTAACAATGTAAAGTAGTGTTCTAGTTAACTAGGTAACAATGTAAAGTAGTGTTGTAGTTAACTAGGTAACAATGTAAAGTAGTGTTCTAGTTAACTAGGTAACAATGTAAAGTAGTGTTCTAGTTAACTAGGTAACAATGTAAAGTAGTGTTGTAGTTAACTAGGTAACAATGTAAAGTAGTGTTCTAGTTAACTAGGTAACAATGTAAAGTAGTGTTCTAGTTAACAAGGTAACAATGTAAAGTAGTGTTCTAGTTAACTAGGTAACAAGGTAAAGTAGTGTTCTAGTTAACTAGGTAACAATGTAAAGTAGTGTTCTAGTTAACTAGGTAACAATGTAAAGTAGTGTTCTAGTTAACTAGGTAACAATGTAAAGTAGTGTTCTAGTTAACTAGGTAACAATGTAAAGTAGTGTTCTAGTTAACTAGGTAACAATGTAAAGTAGTGTTCTAGTTAACTAGGTAACAATGTAAAGTAGTGTTCTAGTTAACTAGGTAACAATGTAAAGTGGTGTTCTAGTTAACTAGGTAACAATGTAAAGTAGTGTTGTAGTTAACTAGGTAACAATGTAAAGTAGTGTTCTAGTTAACTAGGTAACAATGTAAAGTAGTGTTCTAGTTAACTAGGTAACAATGTAAAGTAGTGTTCTAGTTAACTAGGTAACAATGTAAAGTAGTGTTCTAGTTAACTAGGTAACAATGTAAAGTAGTGTTCTAGTTAACTAGGTAACAATGTAAAGTAGTGTTCTAGTTAACAAGGTAACAATGTAAAGTAGTGTTCTAGTTAACTAGGTAACAAGGTAAAGTAGTGTTCTAGTTAACTAGGTAACAATGTAAAGTAGTGTTCTAGTTAACTAGGTAACAATGTAAAGTAGTGTTCTAGTTAACTAGGTAACAATGTAAAGTAGTGTTCTAGTTAACTAGGTAACAATGTAAAGTAGTGTTCTAGTTAACTAGGTAACTATGTAAAGTAGTGTTCTAGTTAACTAGGTAACAATGTAAAGTAGTGTTCTAGTTAACTAGGTAACAATGTAAAGTGGTGTTCTAGTTAACTAGGTAACAATGTAAAGTAGTGTTGTAGTTAACTAGGTAACAATGTAAAGTAGTGTTCTAGTTAACTAGGTAACAATGTAAAGTAGTGTTCTAGTTAACTAGGTAACAATGTAAAGTAGTGTTCTAGTTAACTAGGTAACAATGTAAAGTAGTGTTGTAGTTAACTAGGTAACAATGTAAAGTAATGTTGTAGTTAACTAGGTAACAATGTAAAGTAGTGTTCTAGTTAACTAGGTAACAATGTAAAGTAGTGTTCTAGTTAACAAGGTAACAATGTAAAGTAGTGTTCTAGTTAACTAGGTAACAAGGTAAAGTAGTGTTCTAGTTAACTAGGTAACAATGTAAAGTAGTGTTCTAGTTAACTAGGTAACAATGTAAAGTAGTGTTCTAGTTAACTAGGTAACAATGTAAAGTAGTGTTCTAGTTAACTAGGTAACAATGTAAAGTAGTGTTCTAGTTAACTAGGTAACAATGTAAAGTAGTGTTCTAGTTAACTAGGTAACAATGTAAAGTAGTGTTCTAGTTAACTAGGTAACAATGTAAAGTGGTGTTCTAGTTAACTAGGTAACAATGTAAAGTAGTGTTGTAGTTAACTAGGTAACAATGTAAAGTAGTGTTCTAGTTAACTAGGTAACAATGTAAAGTAGTGTTCTAGTTAACTAGGTAACAATGTAAAGTAGTGTTGTAGTTAACTAGGTAACAATGTAAAGTAGTGTTCTAGTTAACTAGGTAACAATGTAAAGTAGTGTTGTAGTTAACTAGGTAACAATGTAAAGTAGTGTTGTAGTTAACTAGGTAACAATGTAAAGTAGTGTTCTAGTTAACTAGGTAACAATGTAAAGTAGTGTTCTAGTTAACTAGGTAACAATGTAAAGTAGTGTTCTAGTTAAAAAGGTAACAATGTAAAGTAGTGTTCTAGTTAACTAGGTAACAATGTAAAGTAGTGTTCTAGTTAACTAGGTAACAATGTAAAGTAGTGTTCTAGTTAACTAGGTAACAATGTAAAGTAGTGTTCTAGTTAACTAGGTAACAATGTAAAGTAGTGGTGTAGTTAACTAGGTAACAATGTAAAGTAGTGTTGTAGTTAACTAGGTAACAATGTAAAGTGGTGTTCTAGTTAACTAGGTAACAATGTAAAGGAGTGTTGTAGTTAACTAGGTAACAATGTAAAGTGGTGTTCTAGTTAACTAGGTAACAATGTAAAGTAGTGTTCTAGTTAACTAGGTAACAATGTAAAGTAGTGTTCTAGTTAACTAGGTAACAATGTAAAGTAGTGTTCTAGTTAACTAGGCAACAATGTAAAGTAGTGTTCTAGTTAACTAGGTAACAAGGTAAAGTAGTGTTCTAGTTAACTAGGTAACAATGTAAAGTAGTGTTGTAGTTAACTAGGTAACAATGTAAAGTAGTGTTCTAGTTAACTAGGTAACAATGTAAAGTAGTGTTCTAGTTAACTAGGTAACAATGTAAAGTAGTGTTCTAGTTAACTAGGTAACAATGTAAAGTAGTGTTCTAGTTAACTAGGTAACAATGTAAAGTGGTGTTCTAGTTAACTAGGTAACAATGTAAAGTAGTGTTGTAGTTAACTAGGTAACAATGTAAAGTAGTGTTCTAGTTAACTAGGTAACAATGTAAAGTAGTGTTCTAGTTAACTAGGTAACAATGTAAAGTGGTGTTCTAGTTAACTAGGTAACAATGTAAAGTAGTGTTCTAGTTAACTAGGTAACAAGGTAAAGTAGTGTTCTAGTTAACTAGGTAACAATGTAAAGTAGTGTTCTAGTTAACTAGGTAACAATGTAAAGTAGTGTTCTAGTTAACTAGGTAACAATGTAAAGTAGTGTTGTAATTAACTAGGTAACAATGTAAAGTAGTGTTGTAGTCAACTAGGTAACAATGTAAAGTAGTGTTCTAGTTAACTAGGTAAAAATGTAAAGTAGTGTTGTAGTTAACTAGGTAACAATGTAAAGTAGTGTTCTAGTTAACTAGGTAACAATGTAAAGTAGTGTTCTAGTTAACTAGGTAACAATGTAAAGTAGTGTTCTAGTTAACTCAATTCTCGACATGCGGATCCGACCCCAAACAGTTTTGGAAGACTGTCAAAACCATGGAAAATAAAAACACATCCTCTCAACTACCCACGGCAATCAAATCTGAGGACATTGTCATCTCAGATAAAGCCTCCATGGTGGACTGTTTTAACAAGCACTTTGTTAGGGCTGGTCATGCTTTTGCAACTGCTGCCTCAACCCCTAGCACTGGTCCCCCCCCAAGCACTCCGTGCTTCTCCTTCCAGCCAGTAGAGGAGAGTGAGGTGCTTAGGGAGTTGCTTAAACTGGACCCTTATAAATCAGCTGGGCTGGATGATCTGGACCCTTTCTATCTGAAATTAGCAGCTCACATTGTCTCAGCCCCCATCACCTGTCTGTTCAACCTCTCCCTGCAAACCTCAGAATTCCCCATGGACTGGAAATCTGCTGCTGTCATCCCACTCTTCAAGGGAGGTGACAAGTTAGACCTAAACTGTTACAGGCCTATATCCATCCTACCCTGCCTCTCCAAAGTCTTAGAGAAACTGGTCAACAATCAGCTCACCCACCATCTGGAGTCCTATAGTATCTTCAGCACTACGCAATCCGGCTTTAGATCTGGCTACGGTTGTGTCTCTGCAACACTTAAAGTGCTAAACGACATCATATGCGCCTTTGACTCCAAGCACTACTGTGTAGCTGTATTTATTGACCTGGCTAAGGCCTTTGACTCCGTGGACCACTGCATCCTGCTTGACAGACTCAAGGATGTTGGACTCGCAGAGGAATGACTGGCATGGTTTAACAACTACTTCTCTGGTCGTGTGCAGTCTGTGAGAGCTGAAGGCCTGCTGTCTGACCCAATGTCCCTGTCCATGGGTGTCCCCCAGGGCTCCATTCTGGGTCCAACACTATTTAATATTTTTATAAATAACATTGCTCACGTGGCTGGAAACTCTTACATCCATCTGTACGCTGACGACACCATTCTTTACACGTCTGGCCCCTCTCTGAACACCGCCCTGACCGATCTCCAACACAGCTTTAATAGCATCCAATATGCCTTCTCCAACCTCCATCTTCTCCTAAACACAGATAAAACTAAATGCATGATCTTTAATCGGACCCTACCCCAAGCCTCCTGTCCCCCAAAAATCACCTCACTGGATGGGTCAGTACTAGAATTTGTCAACACATACAAATATCTAGGTATCTGGCTCGATAGTTCACTCTCCTTCCAAACCCACATCAATAACCTACTCACTAAAGTCAGAACAAGAATTGGTTTCCTGTACCGCAACAAAGCCTCCTTCACCCACTCTGCAAAATACACTCTGGTAAAAATGACCATCCTGCCAATTCTGGACTATGGAGATATCATTTACAGGATTGCCCCCAAAAACCTTCTCAATAAACTGGACGTCATCCATCACACTGCCATCCGCTTTGTCACCGGTGCCCCTTTCAATACACATCACTGCAACCTGTATTCCCAAGTCAACTGGCCATCACTCCACACCAGGAGTATCTGGTATCAGTTCATCTATAAATCCATCATCGGCAAATCCCCCCCCCTACCTCTGCTTACTACTGAACTTCTCATCCAGCACTCGCAATCTCCGCTCCAACAAATATATCACTCTGGTCCCCCCCAAAGTCCGCACCTCCTTTGGCCGTCACTCTTTTCAGTTTGCTGCCCCCACTGACTGGAATGCGTTGCAGTTGTCACTAAAACTCACCACTTTTATAGCATTACCCACTTTTAAACACTCACTTTCAGATGTTGTCTCGGATCACTGCACTTGCTTTTAAGATAACTTCCCCCTGCTGTAATGTATAGATATTTTTGATACTGTATTGCACTCATGTTTTATATTGTATATATCGTGTTTTGTATCGTATATACTGTGTTGTGTTCTGTGTACTGACTTGTCTCTGTTCTGCCAATTGGCCAGATCGTCGTTGCAAATGAGAATTTATTCTCAACTGACCTATCTGGTTAAATAAAGGTTAAATAAAAATAAAAAACTAGGTAACAATGTAAAGTAGTGTTGTAGTTAACTAGGTAACAATGTAAAGTAGTGTTCTAGTTAACTAGGTAACAATGTAAAGTAGTGTTCTAGTTAACTAGGTAACAATGTAAAGTAGTGTCTTAGTTAACTAGGTAACAATGTAAAGTAGTGTTCTAGGTAACTAGGTAACAATGTAAAGTAGTGTTCTAGTTAACTAGGTAACAATGTAAAGTAGTGTTGTAGTTAACTAGGTAACAATGTAAAGTAGTGTTATAGTTAACTAGGTAACAAGGTAAAGTAGTGTTCTAGTTAACTAGGTAACAATGTAAAGTAGTGTTGTAGTTAACTAGGTAACAATGTAAAGTAGTGTTCTAGTTAACTAGGTAACAATGTAAAGTAGTGTTCTAGTTAACTAGGTAACAATGTAAAGTAGTGTTGTAGTTAACTAGGTAACAATGTAAAGTAGTGTTGTAGTTAACTAGGTAACAATGTAAAGTAGTGTTGTAGTTAACTAGGTAACAATGTAAAGTAGTGTTCTAGTTAACTAGGTAACAATGTAAAGTAGTGTTCTAGTTAACTAGGTAACAATGTAAAGTAGTGTTCTAGTTAACTAGGTAACAAGGTAAAGTAGTGTTCTAGTTAACTAGGTAACAATGTAAAGTAGTGATGGTTGTTTGCGTGCCGGGTGAAGTTAGCAAAACATTTAACCTGCCAGCTAGCAAGAGAAACATCATGTCACTCTCCAAAGGTCTAAAGAGGAAAGTTGACGGTGGAAACAGGGCATACATTTCTAAATAAATAATATAATACATAAACGTATTACTTGTAAACTATTATGTATTCTAAGTGCTCTCGTAGTGTATTATCGTATTTGCTGAGTGGTAGAAACTGTATGAAACAGTCATCTTGTCGAAAGAACAGCGCAGAGAGAGAGAGAGAGAGAGAGAGAGAGAGAGAGAGAGAGAGAGAGAGAGAGAGAGAGAGAGAGAGAGAGAGAGAGAGAGAGAACAACTGTTATTATTTAGGAACCTCTTCAGCCCGTCAGTGGCGGGGCTGAATCTGTCAGGACAATACAAACTCATTGAGTACACCGTTCCTCTGTGCCTAGAGACCTTTAGACTGCCTTTCTCCTCAGTTGCGTCTGTGCTCCATTTCATTACTGCAGCTGCAAGACTTGAAAAGGACAACAATAATGATGAATGTTCAAAGCCCTTCGGCTGTCTACCTCAGAGGTTCCCAAACTTTTTTTAACCAAGGCACCCCTGAAGCTTTCCCCCTTCTCCAAGGCACCCCAACTCTACAAAGATTTTAAAAATGCCTCGGAGCTTAAACTAAAAACAATACACGATGAATTGGTTTGAAAATGTGTGTTTATATATAATACATAAGTATTGCCCCAATGCATTTTAACAAGATAATAAAAGTCATAAATGAACTGTAATGGATGGGCAAGAATGCATAGGTCAGTCAAACTATCGCTAAATTAAATAAAATTGTGGCCCTCAAGGATTGTACAATATGGGAGGAGACTCAGAGGGAATTCTTCACACAAATAAAATATCAAAGGCCTGTATAATCAATCAATGGAACAATGCTTTTTTGGGGGGCTTAAAATAATGCCTTAAAATGTAATTCTCATTTCAATGCTCATTCTGAGATTATTATTTCACATCTGAACCAAACGGGTAACTCACAACTATAATCATTTAACAATAATAATCATGACAGAATTGTAAAAATTGAGAGAAATACAAAACAAAGAAATATGTTGTGCGCATTATTGGGACACATGCGCCTGCTTTTGGGAGCAGAGTCTCTTTATGCGGGGAGAGATAGTGGACAGCGCGACACGCAGGTCCTGTTCCACTGACAGTCGCGTGCGTGTCTTGTTCTTGACGTATGCTAGAGAAGAAAAAGCCAGCTCGCACAAGTAGGAGGTTGGGAAGGGTAAAAGCACCTTGATGGCGCTCTCTGAGAGAGATGGATATTCATGTCCCACAAGCAGTCAAAACCTATCCAAACCTAGCTCACCATGTTTGAGCTTCAGTGTGCGGTCCATAATGAGCTCTGCCAGTTCATCTTGAGCTTTGCTGCTCAAACTAGCGGCTGATGCTGATGAGAGGGGGTTGAACGGATCCCGGAGCCAGTCGAAGTCTTCGTTCATTGGAGGGAAATAGGACTCAAATCTCTCCTCCAGCATACGTAGGTGCGCAGCGATCAGATTCAAGAAAGACGCTGACTTGTGTGCTGCGTCATTGGCCGTCAACGTAAACATTTAAATGTTTTTCTTCGTGCTCACTGACAAAAGTTATCAGTTCATCTCGGAGCTCATAGACACGGGATAACACCTTGCCCCGCGACAGCCAGCGGACCTCTGTGTGTAATAAGAGCCCCTCATGCTCGGACCCCATCTCATTGCACAATGTGCTGAACAGCCGTGACTTCAGCGGGCGTGATTTGACATAATTAACCATTTTCACCGCTTGGTCCAAGACTTCAGTGAGGAGTAGTTAGTTAGTAACTAGTAGGCCTAGTTAGTAAATTAATATCTTTCAAATCTGAGAAATATATATTTTATTTGCTTATGAACTCCATTGCACATGTAATAAACAAACGTTTTTTTTTTTTTACGAGCAGATTTGGCGGCACCCACTTTGGGAACCTCTGATCTACCTCCTACCTTCCTAGCTGACCACTCGCCCACAATAAACGTACCCCTGCACGTTTTTTCCTCCACATGGAGCTGTCTGCAAGGCACGCACACCATTCAATCTAGTTTTGACTCCATAAGTGATCAGGCAGAATTTTGTTCTGTTTAATTGCATCACTCTACTGCACAAATCAATCTAGCTACTGTGAAGCTTGCTATCAATTGGTAGCTAGTTAATAATGTGGCTGCATTTTCTAGACGGCAGTGTCCTCATAAAACTCATCTGCTACATTGCAAACATTTGCTTGCTAGCTAACATAGGACCACACTGTAGCTAGCTAGTCCTCTGCTTGCTAGCTAACCCACGCTGTTGAAATTGATTGAAAACTTTATTAGAAGATTTGCAGAAGTAGGTACATGAAAGTACATATTACATACAAGGTCAACTAACAGGATAAAAACCCAAGAAAGCCACTGGCTTATTTCAATTGGGGTCCTTGATTCTCAATTCATCGTTACATGTAAGACAGACAAAAAAAACTAGTACTATCTACAAGATAATACAGACAAATAACTATTACTATCTACAAGATAAACATACATCCATCATGGGAAGAACAATACAACAAAACATAAGGTATGTACAGCGGGTAGGACAGGTGGGGACATACACCACCGGTGGGGGCGGGGGACAAAACACAAAGTATGTACAGTGGGTAGTTCGGGTCTTTTAATCTGATTTTTGATTTAGAGGGTCCAGTTACGGATTGCAGCCTCCTGTAAATGTTTTTTGAGAGTGGTTTTGAAGGTGGGCAGTGTTTTGCACTCCTTTAAGATTATAGGAAGGGCGTTCCACATTTTTACTGCATAGTTTGCAAACGAGTTTAACCCCTTGTTTGTGGTGCAACGCGGTTGAACGTGGTTCGTGGAGCTTCCTCTGGTGTTGTATGTGTGGACGTTGTTCACTTTTTGGAAGTATGTTGACAGGTACTTGGGTGTCTTTGTGGTGTAGCGTATCTTGAAGACCAGGCCCAGTGCAAGCTGCTGCTACAGGCTAGTTACAGGCCCGGATTAACCCCCTAGGGTGCCCTAGGGTGACCAGACTTGATGTGTGCCCCCAACACACACACCCTCCTACTTTGCAAGTGAAAGTGTGATATTTACGGTTGGTAAATGGTTATGGTTACAAAGAGCATATAACTACAGTACAGGCTCATCACAGTTGGGCCTAATGCCGTAGTATAGCCTTTACACTGATGCTCAAATCTGAATGCAACTCACATCACAATGCAACACGACTTTCTATATATAGGCTAATTATTTCCATCATAAACGGCCTGAGACTACATGCTAAACCATAACAAAGGGGGAAAATGCACATACTGTATACTACAATAAAACAAGCTCAATACCAACCAAGTCCAATAACGACTGTTGCAGGCATATAAGAATAAGAACATATTTTCTGTCAGCATTAATGAAGCTTACTACAGGTATTATGGAAATAAACAGCGCTAGCTCTCTCTTTGCCGCTCTGCTCACCTTCGTGATGCTGTATCAGACGTAGGCTATAGCCCTGTGCATCACACAGTTTACCTCAGCCACAGCCTCATATTAGCCCCAAATAATCATAAGTAAGCCTTACCTTTAGCAGAACTTATTTTTTCTTGATTTTACGCAGGCAAAGTTGTTTACTAAATCCTCAAAGTCCATCTCTTTGACCAACTCGGATTCAATTGCCAGCAGGGAATCTTATTATTATCAGGCCTCTCTTATTGCACTATAGTTCTCTCTCAACGCTTTGGCAGAGTCAGTCCTACAACTCCATCTAGTACTGGACAGTGGTTTTAGAGTCCTGCTGATGTTGAGGGTTGATTGGGAGTGGAGACAGGTGTGCAGGTTTGGCTGATGATCTAATTAGTGGGGACAAGCCTCACCTGCAGCGGAGAGCACGCTGTGCTCGAGCTGTGGGGGCGGGGGAGGGCGTGTGTGGAGGCCCCGCCGTAACACTGGGGGTGGGGGGGGGGGGGCACTTACACCGAACTCGCAATTATTTATCTTTTTATACACGATAGCCTAAATATAACCGTTAGTTTTGTACCTGTGTGGATGACTTCCAGTAAATATAGCCTATATTTTAAAAATGTGCGCAAAATATTTTAAAGGTCTCTTCATTGTCCGAATAATTTGGTGATAATGTTGGAACTTTTTTCTGGGAGGGGGTGCTGTAAATAAAGGAAGATTTAGATGTTCACAAATCATCTTTATTATGACAATAGAAAATGGTTCATATCAAAGAGGCATAGCCTATGTCACGCATGAACATATAAATCATGAAAAATCAAAACACATAGGCAATTCACATGCCCTTGAAGGTACAAATAAGTGTAGCCTACAACCATCCAGTTACCTAAGGATGTCACCACAATAAATATGAAGTGTCTCAGACTTTGCAAACAATAGTTAGGGGGGGGGGTCAGAATATGCCAGCATGAAAGGCAGGCTGCCATATTCTGACCCCCTCCCTCAAAATGCTCCCTGTTCCAACTACAAACATATGCTTTCTAGCAGTGGTGTAGGTGTCTGAAGTGGGTAGTCTATATTATAAAAGCAAACATTCTGAAATTGTTCGGTTTTTACATCAGTGGTGGATAAGAAGTGCAGTGAGCAAAACATGTAGGTTAACCACAATACATGTGAGGGGGGATAAATAATATAATACATAAACGTATTACTTGTAAACTATTATGTATTCTAAGTGCTCTCGTAGTGTATTATCGTATTTGCTGAGTGGTAGAAACTGTATGAAACACTCATCTTGTCGAAAGAACAGCGCAGATCACCGGCCAATCAGATAGCGACTGTTGGTGGAGGGGGTGTGACGAGCTGATTGCGGACAGGTGTCAGTGATCAGACTCGTTATCCTACTGGTCTATTTAACCTGTGTGTGTTTGTTCCCCCGGTAGTAGGAGGAGGCAGAGACACGCGGTCCAGTAGTATCTAGCTGCAGCGGGCCGAATGGAATGTGAGGACGGAATGGAATGTGGGGCCGAATGGAATGTGCCTTTCAGGACGGAAAGCGCCACCCAGCGGAGAACAGTTTCCAGTAGTGATAAATTGGAGTATTGCAGCGGAGAACAGTTTCCAGTAGTGTGCTATACAAATACAATGTATTACTATTATTATTATTATATTATTAAAGTGTGCTATACACTTTAACCATTTATTATTATTATTATATTATCATTGAGACAAAGTTACTAAAGTACATGGTTACAATAGCAGATGCTAGAAATTAATGCGTTACAGCAGCTCACTTAAGAAACAACAAAATAAATAAGTGGCAGGGGAACTCCTAACACTAGCATTATGATGCTTTTCAGTGGTCTAGTTTTTACCCTCTCTTAAAAGAGGATCTAGTTTTCAGTCTTTCTAGAAACACAAGCCACATGTTAGACCATTCCCGTGGTTACACAGTAAACCCCTAGCAGACGAAAGAACCCAGAGCATTTTATGGAACTCACCTAAGATCTTATGCATTTCCTCATGGCCAATCATGCGTGGGAAACACCTAGACGGAAAACACCCAACAACTGGCATTCTCCTTTATATACTATGTCCTTCATGAACGATTGATGCTCTCTCATGGCTGAACATTCAATACACACAATCAGTGAACGTTTTTGTAAACCACCAAGACATGAAATGCTAAGTCTATTTCACGTGTGACATAATGCTTACTCCTCCCAAAAAATCGCCAATACCTACTGTTTACAAGAGGGAATCCAGTTGGATTCTATTGAGTTTATCATTGAACCATTGAGTTTAACATTCCGATTTGTAGAACTGACTGATGAAGTGAGTCAAATGATGATCTCTAGCATTTATGAATGTTACATCTGTGATTTATGCAATACTTAACATGAAGCCTGAAAGACTCAGCATAGATTGTGTATTAGTTATACATAATTGTGACACCAACCACATGTACTTGATTCCCTCATAACCTAGGGTTAGATGGCACAGTCAAACCAAGAAATGGAACACGGATGGTGTTCCAAGTGCTATCCAGTTACCCCTAAACGCTGACCTTTCCTCAGTACCAAATCTTAACTCAGTAATGCAATACTGACGGCATCCTCTCGTGTTCCCAGTAGACTTCATATCAATAGGGTTTAGCTTTGTCAACAATACAGGGCAGTTCTACAAACAAGCCAGAGGATATACATACTGTATATGAGTAAATTAACTATACTTCATAAAATGTATTTTTCTTTTCTTTTTGCTCACACAATATATTAACAATATAAAACTCATAAGTAGTCACTGCAGCCGTTATCACAAGCTGTGCTCTTCTGTGTTCACTTACTTTTCCCAAAACTGACTTGTAATCTAAGTTGCCTAAACCAGATTGTCTACTTTTAAAAGGTCAGAGGACGGAACAGGTTTATTTGTTTATTTCTTTTATTGACAATCCGTGGCAGCTAGGAAGGAGGTAGGGTTGAATAGATAGAGGGATACCGTGTTAATTCTTGTAAACACACCTAAAATAAAAATTGGGTATAACATTTTACACGTCTTAAGTTTTACCAGGATGAAAATAGACAATATATATTTTGACAAATTTATTAAAAACAATATTACAACAAGATAATAAAAATACAATGAAAATAACAATGCAGCAGTGTAAAGGTGCAGGAAAAGGCACACATCAAATGTACAGGTGTACATACAGTATATACATACAAATTGTACACTTAAAATAAAAAAATATTCCCACAATGCTCCACAGAGACTAATAACAGAACAAAATATAAGAATAAAAATGGGCGCTCTGGTGGCACAGTGGTAAAGTCTCTGCGTCCTCACTGGCAGGTGAGTCAGTAGGATACAACAGTTTCCACCTTTGGTTAATATGGCAGCAGTGTCTTTCTGTGTGGCTAGAGCACTAACAAGCACACAAGATGTAAAACAAAAACTATAAAGTCAGGAAGGAGACGTATATCACAATAGACCAGTTTGTGCTGTCAAGGGGCTCTCTGACAGCTCTTTCAACTTGTGCTCTAGCCAAGGCATGAATACACTGCTGCTATGTTCGACAAATGTGGACACTTGGTTGGTTGAGTGTACAATGGCAGCTCCGTCAGTATACATCCATCAGGGTACAGAGCCTTTGGAAATGCGAGAGCCGGGGCCGGGGAGACGCGAGGGAGGGTCCGTGGGAATCTTGGGAGAGAACACAAACGGGGTAAGGCAGGGTTTGGAAAGAAGGCAGGTTACTAGAAAAACACAAGGAGCAAGATAGTACCGTGAACATAAGGCTACGATCTGGCGATGAACTGCAGGTCTGGCAGGACCTCACTCTTTTCAGATTTCTCCTTGACCCACGCACCCGCTACCATTTTTACCACAGCAAAGCCGGCACCAAAAATCAACCCAAAAAATACCTTTCAATATCTTCACCGGACATGGGCTGGAAGTTTTGTCGTGCTGGCCCTCCCGCTTGGGATTCTGTAGACCGGGTTATGGTTACCCTTAAGCAACCCTCTGGCCTCATTGGTCCAAAAGGCAAACACCTGGCCATACCTTTCAAACAACAAAATACATTTTAAGTATTGGATAGCAAAAGGCTATGGCCTTGATGCCTGGGCTTTTTCCAATATCTTTTTAATGATGTTATACTGATAGAATGTGGGTGTTAACTTATGCATCCAACAAATGCTCCATTAAGTTTCAGATGTTTTACATCTTCTGCCAGTGACCCTATACATTAAGTGTTACCAAAATGAATACACATATTGGTCAGGGCTGTCATACCCTTGTATTTTGAAACGCTCCATGAGAAAGAGACACCACCACTTGCGGATCCGAGGCATGTCCGTCTGAAATAAATTACAGCGACCCGGATAATCTTTTGTCCATAATGTATTCCTTCTCTTCGAGATGAATAGTATGGTGCAACATAAACATTATTTTAACTAGCCTAATTGTTCTGTGGTTAAATGGTATTCTAACTTACCACATGGAACTCAAACCCTGTGTTCAGGACAAGGGACAGGGTGTACTGGAACAGACAAAGCGGAAGGCAATTTTATTCATAATGTTGACACACACACACACACACACACACACACACACAGCGGGGTGATGAGGAGGAACACATACACACACACAGGACTTTTGTGGCCCTAAGCGAGACCATTCCTCTTATTTACCATCTGTACATACCTGCACATACATAGTATATGTTATAATAGTAATAGTTAATATAACATAATAGTTATATTTGCACTCCGGTTACATGCCAAACTTACTGCTGGTGGTGATACTGCTACTGCTGGTGGTGATACTGCTACTGCTGGTGGTGATACTGCTACTGCTGGTGGTGATACTGCTACTGCTGGTGGTGATACTGCTACTGCTGGTGCTGATACTGCTACTGTTTCAGCACACTCAGAAACACACACACACACACACACACACACACACAGCGGGGTGATGAGGAGGAACACATACACACACAGGACGTTTGTGGCCCTAAGCGAGATCTTTTCGCTGTACTGTACTTGTACTGTACATTGACAATACATTTGAATCGAATCTAATCTAATAACTAAGGCAATTGAAATATAACAGAACTTTAAACTAGACAGAGATTAACTGTATGTAGACAGAGAGATGAACTGTATGTAGACAGAGAGATGAACTGTATGTAGACACAGATGAACTGTATGTAGACACAGATGGACTGTATGTAGACAGAGAGATGAACTGTATGTAGACAGAGATGGACTGTATGTAGACAGAGAGATGAACTGTATGTAGACACAGATGAACTGGATGTAGACAGAGATGGACTGTATGTAGACAGAGAGATGAACTGTATGTAGACAGAGATGGACTGTATGTAGACAGAGAGATGAACTGTATGTAGACTAGTGCTGTCCCAAACGACTATTTTTCTAACGATTAATCTAGCGATTATTTTATCGATTAGTCGATTAGTCTAACGACTAATTTATCGGTAAGTCTAACGATAATTTTTGTACTGATCGGGAAAAAAATAAATAATAATAAATACGTATTTGTCTCCACCTCACTGCTATGTTTAGCCAACTTGAATGCCAACATGGCCATTTAGAAGTCTGTCCATCACCACAACACATAGCTAGCTAGTAGCTACATAGCTAGCTAACGTTACTCTCGCTGCTATGTTATGATTAGCTAAATTGATGCTAACGTAGCATGCGAGCTACGAGCTAGATAACGTACAGTAGGTGCGAGCACCACAATGACAATAGGCTACCGTAGCTAGCCAGCTACATAGCTAACGTTACTAACACCAGAAGACAAGACATACGAACTGTGGTGAGCTACATTGCTTGTGTAACATTAGCTAGTAGCTATCCATTTTTCACTCATACACTTAATTGTCTCGCCTGGTAAAATAAAGGTTTAAAAAAAAAAAATAAAAAAAAAATCGCCATTTTGTTTATTTACGACTAACCGACGCATATTACGCGTACCGACGTATTGACGTAGTCGATGACGTCGACGACGTCGACTAATCGTAACAGCCCTAATGTAGACAGAGATGGACTGTATGTAGACAGAGAGATGAACTGTATGTAGACAGAGAGATGAACTGTATGTAGACAGAGATGGACTGTATGTAGACAGAGATGGACTGTATGTAGACAGAGAGATGAACTGTATGTAGACAGAGAGATGAACTGTATGTAGACACAGATGAACTGGATGTAGACAGAGATGGACTGTATGTAGACAGAGAGATGAACTGTATGTAGACAGAGAGATGAACTGATATGTATGCTGATAATGTTAGATGATAAATAGTAGATGATAGATGATACTGTTAGATGATAGATAGTATAGATGATAATGTTAGATGATAAATAGTAGATGATAGATGATACTGTTAGATGATAGATAGTATAGATGATAATGTTGGATGATAAATAGTAGATGATATATGATACTGTTAGATGATAGATAGTATAGATGATAATGTTAGATGATATATAGTAGATGACAGATGATACTGTTAGATGATAGATAGTATAGATGATAATGTTAGATGATAAATAGTAGATGATAGATGATACTGTTAGATGATAGATAGTATTTAATCAGAAATAAAAGAACCAAATACATCCCCCTTTCTGGATTCCATACAATTAAAACAAATCTCAACAGATAAAAAAGAATTATTAAAGAAGAAAATAACAGAATTGGAAATATTAGGAATTATAAAAACATTTTCATGTAAAAAGGCCCCAGGGATGGATGGATTCCCTATAGAGTTCTACTCAGCCTTCTGGCATAGAATTGCTCCATTGTTCATGCAAATGATAAGCTATATGTCTCTTAAATCGGTTTTACCACAATCCATGTATCAAACAATTATTTCAGTTATATTAAAACCAGGAAAGTCTGGTGAGTCACCTTCAGACTATCGACCCATAAGCTTAATAAATTGTGACAATAAAATACTAACAAAAATCATAAGTAATAGAATTGCAACAGTTCTACCTGAGTTAGTCCACATTAATCAAACAGGGTTTATTAAAAATAGACATTTACAAACAAATACAAGAACCTGCTTTAATATTATACAGTACGCAAAAAGGCATAACATAGATCTATCAATAATGGCAGTAGATGCGGAAAAAGCCTTTGATAGAGTTGAATGGGCTTATTTATTTAAAGTATTAGAAGCATATAATTTCCCAGAGGAAATTATTAATTTTATAAAATTACTATATAAACATCCTAAAGCAAAAATATATACTAACAATACATTATCTGCAGAATTTACTTTAGAGAGGGGCACCAGACAAGGTTGCCCCCTATCTCCACTTCTTTTCGCTCTGGCAATAGAACCACTGGCAGAAAAAATTAGACAAGATCCCTATGTATCAGGCATAAGCATGGGCAAAAATAACTTTAAGATAAATTTATTTGCGGATGATATTCTGTTATATTTAACGAACATAGATAAATCTATAGTCCCTTTGTTAAAAATATTCTCTGAATTCTCGGATATCTCAGGATATAAAATAAACATGGATAAAACTGAAATAATGGCAATTGGTAAACAAAAAAGAATAAACCCAGAATTACAATTACCATTTAAGTGGACAAAAAATATTAAATATTTAGGTTGCTTAATTAGTGACAAAAAAACTCAGATCTATAGAGAGAACTTTATTCCACTACTCAATAACATGAAAGAGACTTTAAGTAAATGGAAAAATCTTCCTATAAATCTGACAGGCAGAATAAACTTGTTTAGGATGGCATGGCTTCCTAAGTTTCTTTTTTTGTTTTCAATTATACCAATAACTCCACCCAAAAAGTACTTTAATATGGTATACTCAGCCATAACAGATTTTATATGGGCAGGGAAAACACACAGAATTAGAAGGAATATTTTACACCTTCCTATGTCAGAGGGGGGCTTTAACCTTCCAGACTTGGAGCTATACCAACTGGCCGCCCAGGGGTTCTATCTGAGGCATATAGTCCAACACACAGCAGAAGAACAATGGATCCACATTGAAGATTCAGGTGTACATCCCCAAAACCTCTTAACTCTTTTATTTTCAGAACATAAGACTAAGAAAAAAGGAAACTTTATTGTAAATAATATAGAAACGTCATGGAAAAAAATTAAGAGGATACTGGGAGAATCAATATCAATCCCAAAAAGTACTATTTTGTGGAATAATCCTTGGATAGCTCTTCAGAATGCTACAATAAATTGGTCTACATGGAGAACAAGGGGAATAGAAACTATAAACGACTTAGTAGGAGGGGATACCATTATTCCATGGCACGACTTCCAAAGTAAATATAAGTTGGCCAACGCTGAATATTTCAGATACATGCAGCTAAGAAGCTACATAAATCTAAATTTTAATTTAAAATCATTTGGGCAGCAGAGTACAATTGAGGATATCATATTTGATGGAGAAATTGATAAGAATTTGATAGGTAAAATTTATAGAACTCTACAGAAGTCCTATGTAGCTGAAAAACTGTTAGAAAGTAGGATTGAGATGTGGAATCGAGACCTAGGAAGAACAGATATAGGTTTAAAATGGAAAGAGTGTTGGAATACTACAAATGACATGACAGTTAATGAAAATCTACGTTTAATCCAATATAAAATAATGTATAGAGTCTACCACACGCGAGATAAAATCCATAAGTATTATAGTAATGTATCAGATAACTGTTTAAAGTGTGGAAAAAAAGACTCACTAATACACGCATTCTGGGAGTGTCCCAGAGTACAGAAAACCTGGGTTGACATAGAACATTGGCTCTCAGGGGTACATAAGGAAAGATTCAAATTTGATCCTTCAATCTGTCTTTTCCAGGATGTAGCCACAGTAAGATACCCTAGGGGGTGGATAATTATGTACTCATCAATTATATTTAAAAAACTAATACTTGGAAGTTGGAAATCAATTAAACCTCCAACACTACAACAATGGAAAAACGAAATTCTTTATTATACCAATATAGAGAAGAATTTAGCCATAGACAATAATAAGAAAGATCAGTTTGAAAAGATATGGGGAGAGATAGTGAAGGCCTTAGCTAAGACGTAAAGATAGTGCAAGAAACATAGTACTAAGAGATTAATTTGAGTATGCATTAGAATTATTAGTTAGATAAAGTATAGGGGGTAAACTGGGATAGACTTTAGACGGTTTAAAAAAAAAAAAAAAGTGGGGCTTTGGGATGTTAGGATGTGTTGTGATGTTTGTCAAGGTGTGATGTGTTGTGATGTTTGTCAAGTTGTGATGTGTTATGATGTATATCAAGCTGTGAGGTGTGGTGATGTATGTCAAGTTGTGATGTGTTGTGATGTATGTCAAGTTGTTGTGATGTGTTGTGATGTATGTCAAGTCGTGATGTGTTGTGATGTATGTCAAGCTGTGATGTGTGTGATGTATGTCAAGTTGTGATGTGTAGTGATGTATGTCAAGTTGTGATGTGTTGTGAGGTATGTCAAGCTGTGATGCGTTGTGATGTATGTCAATTTGAGATGTGTTGTGGTGTTTGTCAAGTTGTGATGTATTGTGATGTTTGTCAAGTAATGTGTGTATAATGTTTTGTGTAAAAAGAAAATGGAAAATGAAAATAAAATCTTACAAAAAAAAAGATGATAGATAGTATAGATGATAATGTTAGAAGATAAATAGTAGATGATAGATGATACTGTTAGATGATATAGTATAGATGAAAATGTTAGATGATAAATAGTAGATGATAGATGATACTGTTAGATGATAGATAGTATAGATGATAATGTTAGATGATAAATAGTAGATGATATATGATACTGTTAGATGATAGATAGTATAGATGATAATGTTAGATGATAAATAGTAGATGACAGATGATACTGTTAGATGATAGATAGTATAGATGATAATGTTAGATGATAAATAGTAGATGATAGATGATACTGTTAGATGATAGATAGTATAGATGATAATGTTAGAAGATAAATAGTAGATGATAGATGATACTGTTAGATGATATAGTATAGATGAAAATGTTAGATGATAAATAGTAGATGATAGATGATACTGTTAGATGATAGATAGTATAGATGGTAATGTTAGATGATAGATGACAGATGATAGGTACTAACATATATGATAGATGATAAATAATAGCTCATGACTAGCACTGTCTCTCAGACATTATACACGATAGAATAGCCATTACACTCGACAATGTGGACATTAAACATGATGTTATGGACCTTATACACGATATTATGGACGTTATAAACGATATTAAAGTCATTTATTCCTTCCAGAGGCTGTTTTATGTTGCAATGTTTGCAGCCGTGACGCCATTTTGCTACTTCCGTTAGCGCTGCGCTAGCTCAGTCATGGCCTCATATATAGAGATGCTCCGATCAGGGTTTTTGGTGCCGATCACCGATCACCGATCACTGGAATCAGTGATCTGCCGATCCGATATCACCGATCACCGATCACAGCGTCGAAAATGGCAATTGAAGCATTCTATTTATTGTGTAGCATTATTTATGTTTTTAATTATTCTTAACACCATTGACATTGTATATTAAGTATTCAAATGAAATTAGGAGATGAGAAAGTATCATGAATTGACAACCATCTGTTTTATTGAATTCACAACACCCTGTAGCTTACTTCAGGAAAAACAAATAAAATGTGAAAAAAAAAATCATAATAAAATAAAATGTACACTGTCACATCAAATGTGCAACATTCCACTCGAATGAGAGGAACTAGGGGCTCTTAGAGAACTTGGAGCTTATAGTATACAGTAGCTTTCCTGAGGAACAATAAACATACCCAAACTAAACTGCAACATAAACAGGCTATAGCCAAATATAAAATAAGTCATATTTAGGAGGAGATAAGACAGCAAGTCAGCAATAATCAATAAAACAAAAAAACAAAACATTGCACCTAAGGAGATTTCAGACTCAAACCTTACTTCTTAAGCAGCATCACTGGCAGATTAATAATTATTTATAATGATTATAATAATAATAATAATAATAATTATTATTATTATTATATATAATTATTCTAATTAAAAATTAATAATAAGATAATGACAATAAAGTCCATAAATAAAATAAATAAAGATTAGCCTTGAGAAATACAAGCATCTCAGCGTTTTTGGCACTCAGCCTGTTCCTCTTATCATCTAAAATATGTCCTGCTATGCTGAAAAGTCACTCGCTATCTACACTTGTGCAAGGTGCACAGAGGAAGACCTAAAACTCGCGCGCTAATAGTTGTTGTATGCTATATTTCCAGACTGGCGACGCCATTTTGTAAACTGATCGGTCGTGTTTGATCGGCCGTTTTGAGAACTCCGATCAAAACCGATCAAGGCCATATCGGCCGATACCGATCGGCGCCGATCAGATCGGAGCATCTCTACTCATATATGACAAAATAGCCATTACACTCGACAATGTGGACATTAAGCACTATATTATGAACGTTATACACGATATTATGAACGTTATACACGATATTAAAGTCATTTATTACCTTTCAGAGGCTGTTCAATGTTGCATTGTTTGTAGGCCGCGCCTTCATCCTAACTACTTCCGTTTTCACCAAGCTAGCTTTGTCGTGGCCTCATACACGATAAATAGTCATTACACTCGACAATGTGGACATTAAGCACTATATTATGAACATTATACACGATATTATGAACGTTATACACGATATTAAAGTCATTTATACCTTTCAGAGGCTGTTCAATGTTGCTATATTTAGGCCATCTTGCTACCTCCGTATGTGCTTTCTGTCGTAATAAACTGTAACACACGACTGTTATATATACATATACATATACATACATACATATACATAGCACGTTAGGGTTAGTTTCTACTTACTCTGTAGTGAGCCATGGCAGTAATCTAAATCTGAATCTCTCGGTAGATAATAACTGACTGATGTCTTCAAACGTTCACCAAGACAACTTCCCTGACAGCAATCAACACACAGGCTCGCTCGTGCTAAGCGCATGCGCAGATAGCAATCAACACACAGGCACATTCCATTCGGCCCCACATTCCATTCGGCCCCACATTCCTTTCGGCCCCACATTCCAGCTGCAGCTGGACCCTTCTCCAAGTCAACCTATATAGGCACAGGTGTGCTACATCAGCCAATCAGGCCTCCTCTCCCCACTGCCATCCTGCAACACAATCAGAACAAGACAGCAGTGGAGGGAGGAGACCGTAACAACAGAGCACTCACAGAACAGGTGGTTAATGTGTTCTGTGTCCGTGCATCCGTGGGGGCAGCTCTCAGTTTTTGCTATGTGCAGCCTATGCAAGAATTCCCTATGGGGAGACAACCATGAGCAGCCATCCAGGCAATGTCTTTTTGTTTATTGTTTATTTTTATTTTGTTACCAGCCACAAGATGGCCGCATCGTGAGTGAACGCGTCTCGAGCTCAAGTCTGCCTACTTCTAATATAGTAGCTCCTTTATTCTGATCCGTTCATTTATGACTTAAGTCTATTTTTATGTTTGCCGCCTATTTGATTTTGTTGCCTAGTTGAGTTTGTTGCCTCTGCTACAATGGATAATGCCCAGATCTCACTACAAACTTTGTGGGATGCCATTCAACAGTCTAAGACGGCCATGCTGGCGCACTTTAATTCAAAAGTTGACCCCATTCAAAGTAGTCTTCTCAAGATAGAGAACTCCCTGACAACTTTGGGAGAGCAAGTTGAACTGTTGGAGCAGCGCGTCGGGGCCAATGAGGAAAATGTTATCGATGCAGTTACTCGGATTCAACAACTCGAGAAAGTCAACTCCTACCTGATAGACAAGGTCGACGACCTGGAGAACCGGAGCCGACGCTCCAATCTCCGTTTCATTGGAGTCCAGGAGACCGCAGAAAGTGGGGATATGATCGGTTTCATGTCCCGATTGATCCCGCAACTCCTGAATCAAGAGAATTTCTCCACTCCGCCGATCATTGAGAGGGCACACCGTTCGCCCACTGTTCGTCAGAGCGGCAGTGACAAACCCAGGGCAATCCTGGTCAAGATGCTGAACTTCCAGGACAAGGTGAAAATCCTACGCCTTGCCAGGGAGAAGAATAAACTGGAACACAACGGATCACGCATCTCCATCTATCCTGACTTCAGTGCTGAGCTGATGAAGAAACGCCGGTGCTTTGATCCAGTCAAACGCAGACTGCGCGATCTCAATATGAAATACTTTTTTAGGTATCCCTGCACGTTGTGTGTTACTGTTGAAGGGAAACAACAGCGTTTCAGCTGTCACCGACTTGCTGAAGACACCTTCATGTCAGCGCCAACGTCTCCGGAGTCAATGAAAACCTACTGAGACGCGACTGCGATGCCTCTAATACGGGTGAAGTTTGACTACTCTATTTTTGTTTATAGTTGGTGATGCAACAGGTATGAGCTCTGAGTTATTCTTGTTTATTTACACTTTGCCTGTGCTAATCTGACTGTTTCATCACTATACTATCGAGCCTGTTATATTTCTTATTTTACTTGTTAGAGCCTCACAAGTGTAGGCCTACTCTCTACTGCCCCAAGTGGTCGGTGTTTAACACTGCTTATAACATATTAAATACTCTTGTTTGAGCTATGTTCTCTCTTCTTATTTTTTTTCTATTAAGGCAGACTGAGCCTTGAGTTTAATAGGTGACTTTCACCAACAGTTCTGTTTACTCACTGGAATGCTCTGGGTTACTGTGCCCGGGGTTGATGGGTCGTTCTTGATGGGTCTGTTTTTTTGTGTTCTTTGTGTTTCTGTATGTATGTGTGCTGTGTGTGTGATGTCATTTTCTGTATGTATGTGTGCTGTGTGTGTGATGTCATTTTCTGTATGTATGTGTGCTGTGTGTGTGATGTCATTGTACTCTTTAACTCTTACAACCACATTATTTTCTTCTTGATCTTAATACTTCTGAACCTATGTCTTATTAGTGACAGTATCTTTGTTAGTTGGCCCAACCAAACTGGATGATGTTAAAGGATTAAAAATAATCCATTTGAATATTAGGAGTCTTCTGCCCAAAATTGATTTACTTCGTGCATGGGTTGTTCTACACAAGCCTAATGTCATCACACTCTCCGAAACATGGCTGAATAGTAACATCTTAAATAATGAAATGAATCTCTCAAATTATGTTTTATATAGGTCGGATAGGTGTTCCAGGGTAGGAGGTGTCGCAATTTATGTTTCCTCTGACCTCGTATCTGAGTTAATTATACCTACAATCGAGCCTCTTCATTTTGAATGTGTTTTCGTTAAGGTTATTCTCCATGTAAATAAATATGTAACTATTGGTAGCATATATAGACCTCCCTCTTCACCTGCTGACTCCTTTAACTGCCTCTTCTAGAAATGAAATAGTACTATTGGGTGATTTTAATAAAAATTGGCTGGATAAGACCTCTGACAAAGAAAAAAAGCTACTTAGTAGTCTAAACCCGGCTCCTGTGTAATAACCTGTAAAGATGGTACTCCCCTTCATCAAGTTGACAATATTAAATATCTCGGTCTATGGCTGGACACCAATTTTTCATTTAAACTTCATATTGAGCATGTGTTACGTAAAGTTAACTTTGGAATCAGTGTCCTATATCGCTCTCGGAACTGCTTTACACACAGTGTCCGAAAAAAACTGGTAACCCAACTTATATTCCCAATTCTGGACTACTGTGATGTGGTATACCAAACTGCTTCAAAATCTGACCTGGCTCCTCTCAACACTGCTTACAATAGAATGTGCAGATTTGTCCTTGGCTGTCCCTTTCATACTCACCACTGTACAATGTATCAAGCACTCAAATTACCATCCATAAATATTAGACGACAAATTCACTGGCTTCAAATTCTATTTAAATGTATTTATTTAAACTATCCTTATTATTTAAAACAGTATCTTGTTCCTTTTATTTCAAATTATCAATTTAGGCACTCCTCGCAGCTTTACTTTTCTGTCCCCCATGCAAAGAAAACAGTAGGGAAAAGAGCTTTTATGTTCAAAGGCCCAGTAGACTGGAATAACCTGCCTCCAGACATTAGATCAATTTCATCTTTAGGTAGGTTTAAAAACGCCCTATCCTCCCACTTTGAGTTGCAATGTTCTTGTTTTCATTGAAGCTGTTACTTACGTTACTTGATTCCTTTATGACATTTCTTATATCACATAATGTGTATTCATTCTTTGTATTCTAGATCCAATCTCCCTCTGTTTACTAGCTGTTCTGTGGTTGAAATGTTTTTCATAATTTTTATTTGTGTGTGTTTTCGTGTTTTTTGTTGTTTGTTGTCTATTGTCTGTGTGTTGTATTGTAAACTGTACTGTTACCTGTCTGCTTCTGTTGTAATGTAATGTTTGTCATTTATGTTAGGACCCCCTCGAAAACGAGATGATGCATCTCAAGGGGTTTAATCCTAATAAAGAAATTCAAACTTCAAAAAAAAATCAAAAAAAATCAAAAGCACTTAATGGATCCCAGTCTAGGGGAACAATGAAACTTGAACTGTTTTAATTTGACTGTACTTGAAATTAACACATAAATTACACAATTGAATGTTTTCTACAGCATGTGGTTGAAAGTAACACTGTTTGAACGGCGTGTGTTTACCAGATGTCACGTTACGACCGCTAGCAAAACTTAATCTGAGCAGTTGGTAACCGACGGTAATGATGTTCTAATCCGGCCCAATGTCCACTAAACTGGAATTAACCGTTAATTATCTCCCACGCTGACACCTGTCTCCAGTTGTATTTACATCCTGCAGTTTGTAATTTATGAACTGTCATAGTGTGTCTGTACTGCAGCTGTATGAACTGTCATAGTGTGTCTGTACTGCAGCTGTATGAACTGTCATAGTGTGTCTGTACTGCAGCTGTATGAACTGTCATAGTGTGTCTGTACTGCAGCTGTATGAACTGTCATAGTGTGTCTGTACTGCAGCTGTATGAACTGTCATAGTGTGTCTGTACTGCAGCTGTATGAACTGTCATAGTGTGTCTGTACTGCAGCTGTATGAACTGTCATAGTGTGTCTGTACTGCAGCAGTATGAACTGTCATAGTGTGTCTGTACTGCAGCTGTATGAACTGTCATAGTGTGTCTGTACTGCAGCAGTATGAACTGTCATAGTGTGTCTGTACTGCAGCTGTATGAACTGTCATAGTGTGTCTGTACTGCAGCTGTATGAACTGTCATAGTGTGTCTGTACTGCAGCTGTATGAACTGTCATAGTGTGTCTGTACTGCAGCTGTATGAACTGTCATAGTGTGTCTGTACTGCAGCTGTATGAACTGTCATAGTGTGTCTGTACTGCAGCTGTATGAACTGTCATAGTGTGTCTGTACTGCAGCTGTATGAACTGTCATAGTGTGTCTGTACTGCAGCTGTATGAACTGTCATAGTGTGTCTGTACTGCAGCTGTATGAACTGTCATAGTGTGTCTGTACTGCAGCTGTATGAACTGTCATAGTGTGTCTGTACTGCAGCTGTATGAACTGTCATAGTGTGTCTGTACTGCAGCTGTATGAACTGTCATAGTGTGTCTGTACTGCAGCAGTATGAACTGTCATAGTGTGTCTGTACTGCAGCTGTATGAACTGTCATAGTGTGTCTGTACTGCAGCTGTATGAACTGTCATAGCGTGTCTGTACTGCAGCTGTATGAACTGTCATAGTGTGTCTGTACTGCAGCTGTGGATTCTGAACAGCATCAGACTCGAATCAAGAAACAGTCGATATAAAGACCACCTAACATAGCCTCTGACGCATAATATATTATACTATTGATATTACTATATTTATTACAGACATCTTCAATATTGATACATTTAAACAACGTAGTAATCACTCGTATTGCCTTCCCTCCCAGGTTAATCTTTAATTTAAAGAAAGAACTTTGAATTTAATTTAGATTTGTTTATGTCAAAAGTGTGTGGGATGTGTGTGTAAAAGAAAAAAACATGTCCATATAAACATCCACTGTTAAAGTATATCATTTTGTTGACCGTTGCAATTTAAAAACAAAACAAAAACAGTACAACTGACTTTTATTTTCGTCTCGGGTCACCATGGCAACGCTGAGCGTACCTGTGCTAACCAGGTGTGTGAGTTTTTTTCGTCTGATGTTTTTGGAGAGTTGAACATGTGGCACTGTTATAACACTGTTGTAACTCTGTTGTAACAATGTTGTAACTGTTATAACACTGTTGTAACTGTTATAACACTTGTTATTTCTTGTTTTGGAGCCTCCTCCACCTCGTGGGGTTGTACCGTATTAAAGGCGGAACTAAAGTCAACAAACATAATTCGGGCATAGGCCTTTTTGTTCTCGAGGTGCTTGGATACAGAATGTGTGATATAGAGAATAGCATCCTCCGTGCTACGGTTCTGTTTATAGGCAAATTGAAAAACATCTAGCAGTGGGTCAATGTGTTTTCTAAGCAGAGACAGTACATATCGTTCAAAACATTTAATCACAATGGAAGTTAGAGCAATGGGGCGGAAGTCATTATTCTCCATGGCACGAGGTTTTTTCGGCACAGGGATTATAATTGACTTCCTCCACAGAGCTGGAACTTCGGTATTCAGGGACTTTTCAAATAGCGGACACCATGCTGTTGTTAGTTCTTCTGCACAGTTTTTGAGAAGAGAAGCTGATAGACCGTCTGGACCTGTGGACCTGTTGGTAGACACCCTGCTAAAGTGACGTTGAATGCTGGTAGGATTTACCTCCAACCAGCAGTTGGCATCAGTCTCTGGCAGGGTCTGCAACACACGGTCACACTCCTGAGAGTTCCGTGTGTCAAACCTCAGGTAGAAGTCATTCAGCTCGTTTTCTTTTTGTTGTTCGTCTAGGGTCATGATCTGTCTTTTTGTTGGGTTCATGTTGGTCACTGATTTCATTGTGTCCCATAGTTTTTTAGAGTTGGAAGTCAAAAAACTTTGTTCCATTGTGTCCCTGTGTTTTTTCCTTGCACTAACAAGCAGTTGTTTTAGTTCTTTCTGGACCACTGACAGTCCTGCCCTGTCCTTATTTCTGAATGCTTGTTTTTTCCTATTTATGCAATCTTTGATTTATTTTGTGATATATGGTTTGTTATTAGGATAAACTACTATGTCCTTCTTTGGGACAACATTGTCAACACAGAATCTTATATAGTCTGTTATGGTAAAAGTGGCCTCATCCAGCTCTAGTGCGTGGAATATGGACCAGTCTGTGCACAGAAAGCTACCCTTAAGTGTCTCAGTAGCATCATGCGACCACACATTGACCGTTTTACATTCAGGTTTGCTTGATTTAAAGACAGATTTGTACGAAGGGATTAAATGTACAATGTTGTGATCTGAGTTTGAGAGGGGAGGTTTTGATTTGGCTACATATGCATTTTTTACATTTCCATAGCATTTATCTAGGATCTTGTCATTACGGGTATTACATTTCACATATTGTTCAAAGCCAGGTAGCTAGTCTCTAACTTGCAGTGGTTTACATCACCCAGGAAGAAGATCGGCGCTCCCGGTGTGCGCTGCAGCTGTTCATGGGCACATTCCGCAACACGGGCGGCTGCTCTGCCTGCATGTCCGCTGGGTGGTACATAGACGGCGGTTATGATGATGTTACCGAACTCCCGTGGTAGATAGTGGGGTCTCAGGGACAGACAAAGCAGCTCGACGTCTGGAGTGCATACGGTGTCTCTCACTGTGCATTGGCTGCTCCACCGGTCACTCACGTACACACACAGCCCCCCGCCGTGTCCTTTCCCAGCTGCAGCGGGACGAGTAGTCATCCAGGTTGATCAGTGAGTCTGGGATTCCCTGGTGGAGCCACGCCTCGGTCAGAACCAAGAGATTCGCCTCTCGGTATTCAAAGCAGCCCTTCATGTTGACACGTAGCTCGTCCATTTTAGGCAGCAGGGACCGCACATTGCTGAGGATTATTGACGGCAGGTTTGTTGTTTCGCCGACGGAGGCGTTCACGTACGCCTCCCCGGCGACCTCGCCTGCGTTGTGGCCGTGGCCCGGTGTCTGTTGGAATGAATGAATGAATGAATGAATGAATGAATGAAAGCTTTATTTCGAACATGTGTAGAAAGAAATAGTTATAACAAAAGACAAAACAAAAACAAGAAAAAACAAAACAAAACAAAAACAAGAAAAAACAATACAAAACAAAAAACACTATTTACTTAACATCTCCGAAAAGGAGTAGGAAGAAGCATAAGATTATTTAATCCTACCCCTTCTCCAATAATCAGAGATTAATAATTAATAATCTGCAGTTGACTTCAATATTAATATTTTTTTTTTTTTTAAATTAAATCAAATGTATTTACATATTTACATATTGACCAACAATAGAAAACAGATAATGTAAATAAACAAATAATCTGTGAAAACAACAACTGTCAAAGCCCTTCTTCCTATTAATATTGTTTTTGTTAATATTCAATATTTTGCTATAATATTCCTTCCTACATACCCTTATAATATTTGTTAACTTATTTTTATATTTTTTATATTTATTTTCTGTCTCTTTAGTTCTTTGTTTTATGAATTCTCTATAAAGTGTATTTTTCTTTTTACAGGCATTTTGTAGTCCCTTTATGATCCATGGTCGGTCTGTGTATTTTTGTTTTCTGCTATATTGTTTTAATGGACAGTTTTTCTCATATAATGAAGTGAATATTCTTAAAAATGATTCATATGCATTGTCAGTATCATTTTCTTTATATACAATTTCCCAATGCTGTGCTAGTAAGTCATTCTTTAATGCATTCATGGTTTCCTCTGTCCTCACTCGTCTGTATTTTAGGTTTTCATCTGGCTGATTTCTCTTGTAATTGCAGTCCTAGACTGTAAAAACTGGTAGGTGGTCACTAATATCGTTGATTAATAGACCGCTCACTGTATTGTTTTCAATGTCATTGGTGAATATGTTATCGATTAAAGTGGCACAATGGGGTGTGATTCTGCTGGGTCTGGTGATTTTTGGATATAAACTCATACTGTGCATTGTATTAATAAATTCATCCGTCATTTTGTGCTTGTTTGGATTTAGCAGATCAATGTTGAAATCACCACAGATGAAGATAACTTTTTGAAAACATTTTTTCTATCCAGTCGTTAAATGCTTCAACACTAGAGCCTGGTGCTCTATATATACAGCTAATTATTACTTTTTTTTTCTTTACATATTTCAATTGCTATGCATTCTAATAAGTTGTCAATCACAGTTGTCATACTTTCTACCACCTTGTAATTCAAGTTATTGTCCACATACAAAGCCACTCCTCCTCCACTCTTATTCTTTCTATTTATACAGTTAACTTCATACCCATCCAGTTCAAAATCCATTCATTTATCAGCATTGATCCATGTTTCCGAGATGGCAATTACAGTGGCGGCTGGTGCTAAACATTTTGGGTGGGGCACAGGTTATGGGGGCATGCTCCACGGGGAAGAATATCAACTTTAAAATCTGGATTTACAGTCGATTTTAGCATGAGAATAACAGTGTTTCCCCTAGGTTTGCTGCCTTGGGGGGGTGGCATGGACCGTGGCATGGACCCCCCCCCCCCAGGGGGTAAGACCCTGCGACATACCAGCGTCATGTCCAGGGGGTGTACTAACTTGTACATTAAGCCGCCTCACGCTACGGAAACAGGAGATAGGCTCCTTCCCTATGGGCCATTAGGCTCGAGAACCATCGGTTCTCAAGGCTACTTACTTATGTGGTCTTGACTACCTGTCCACTTTCTCACCTGGTTCTTGCTGTCTCTCTCTGGTGTGCCGACACCATCCTGCTCTCTCTCCTTCTCTCCCTCTCTATCCTCCTCTCTCCCTTTTGCTGTCAACCAAAAGGCAAACATAACAACCAGAGTATTTATAATCTAATAAGAGGTATAAATTGATCCATATCAATTTATAACATAATTATAATTGAATTTTGGATTGCTGTGGGCAATGCAGTCAGATAATGTCATTTTGACATTACTCTCTCACCTGGAAAAAAAAACATGTCCAACTATACTATACAAAACAGACATTTCAAATGCTTCAATCCACTGTCCATGTACTGTAAATATGCCATTATGGTATTACCAATGAAGCCCAATTCTAGCAGAATAAGACAGTTCTGTTCGATAAAAAAAATTAAAAACAATCTTATCATGTGTAGGCCCCTTAATTTCCACCTCACTGCTATGTTTAGCCAACTTGAATGCCAACATGGCCATATAGAAGTCTGTCCATCACCACAACACATAGCTAGCTAGTAGCTACATAGCTAGCTAACGTTACTCTCGCTGCTATGTTATGATTAGCTACGAGCTAGATAACGTACAGTAGGTGCTCGCACCACAATGACAATAGGCTACCGTAGCTAGCCAGCTACATAGCTAACGTTACTAACACCAGAAGACAAGACATACAAACTGTGGTGAGCTACATTGCTTGTGTAACATTAGCTAGTAGCTATCCATTTTTCACTCATACACGGCCGGAAAAGTGAACAGAAATACAACGCTGACTTACGGTGGTATCTTGCGGCTGTCTTCACAAAGAGCTCCAGGATGCTTTCGCTTGAGGTGCTCGTTCATTGCAGATGTACTGCTGTGATAGGCCATTTCATTTCTGCACAGTTTACAGACCACCACATTGTTTTCTTTTTTTGTAAAAGCCGGAAATTGCAAAACGTCACGTTTGACGTCAGACTTAACAACCGGATATTCAGGACGCAATTTGTTGCGCCCCGGCCGAGAAATAGGAGACAGCCAATTGGAGCGCTGCTACAGCTCACGTGTAAGCGAAAAGTATTTGGCCTGCGATAGACTTGCATTCGATCGGCGACCCGACTCCTCCCCCTATGTATTTTAACAGTGAATTTTACACACACACAGATACAAATGTTTATTGTATTGGAGGATTTTTAATGAATGCTGATAGGCGCCGACAGAATATCAGCCGCATTTTGTGAATAAACAATGTTTATTTTTTAAAAAAACGTTTACAAATCGCAACTAGGAAGTGAAGGTGGGGGCGGCGCCCCAGCGCCCTCTATCGGCCAGCCGCCACTGCATAAACACGTTTGGTTGCAAATTACAATCAAATTCTCCGCGTGCCCAACAAATTACCGAGGCTGTAGCAAATTTTATTTGCAAGGATATACGCCCGTAGCCTACAGCGTTGTCGAAAATGCTGGCTTTCTGGCGGCTGGTGCTAAAATGTTTGGGTGGGGCACAGGTTATGGGGGCATGCTCCACGGGGAAGAATATCAACTTTAAAATCTGGATTTACAGTCAATTTTAGCATGAGAATAGCTCTACCCCCCTGTACAGACCTCGCCATCCCCTCTACCCCCCTGTACAGACCTCTTCATCCCCTCTACCCCCCTGTACAGACCTCTTCATCCCCTCTACCCACCTCTACAGACCTCTTCATCCCCTCTACCCACCTCTACAGACCTCTCCATCCCCTCTACCCACCTCTACAGACCTCGCCATCCCCTCTACCCCCCTGTACAGACCTCTCCATCCCCTCTACGCCCTGTACAGACCTCTCCATCCCCTCTACCCCCCTGTACAGACCTCTCCATCCCCTCTACCCCCTGTACAGACCTCTTCATCCCCTCTACCCTCCTCTACAGACCTCTTCATCCCCTCTACAGACCTCTTTATCCCCTCTACCCCCCTGTACAGACCTCTTCATCCCCTCTACCCCCCCTGTACAGACCTCTCCATCCCCTCTACCCTCCTCTACAGACCTCTCCATCCCCTCTACCCTCCTCTACAGACCTCTCCATCCCCTCTACCCCCCTGTACAGACCTCTTCATCCCCTCTACCCCCCTGTACAGACCTCTTCATACCCTCTACCCCCCTGTACAGACCTCTTCATCCCCTCTACCCCCCTGTACAGACCTCTTCATCCCCTCTACCCCTCTGTACAGACCTCTTCATCCCCTCTACCCCCCCTGTACAGACCTCTTCATCACCTCTACCCCCCTGTACAGACCTCTTCATCACCTCTACCCCCCCTGTACAGACCTCTTCATCACCTCTACCCCCCTGTACAGACCTCTTCATCCCCTCTACCCTCCTCTACAGACCTCTTCATCACCTCTACCCCCCTGTACAGACCTCTTCATCACCTCTACCCCCCCCTGTACAGACCTCTTCATCACCTCTACCCCCACAGTTTTCTCTACAATTTCTACAATTTTCTCTCTACAGTTTCTACACGTCAACGTGTACCGAAACACTTGTTTCCAACGTGGTCCTACGTTTCTCCTACACCAAGACACATACAAAGAGCATAGAAACATACAAAGAGCATAGAAACATACAAAGAGCATAGAAGATACAATCAGAATACAGTCTGCCATTCCTTCTCCCAGCATCGATTTGGTTTTCCTATCATGACTGAAGGACAGATGATTCACTTACTTACACAAGTTTGACTTCGGTAATAGGTCCAGTTGCAATATCAAGTTGGGAACAAAAGATGCCTCCTTCTAATCCATTTGTTCAATTTGTTTACAAAGTCCGGTAGTGGAAAGCAGAACAACGCATTTGTTACTTCACATCCCGCTAGCCATGTTTTCTTCTCATACCAACCCCTCGTAAATCCTCGGTTTTACCGTCACGAACGTGACGCCGGACATGACGTAAGCACGTACGATTCTTTGTGCATGTCCCAAAACCCCATAGACAATCGACCGAATGGCCTGAAGTTACCAAAATAGATTTTACATGCAAGTCTACGAGAACAGCCTAGTGCAACTTCGAGTAGACTGAAAGTTGCCCCGAAAGGGGCGGGACTTGAAGCTGATTGGAACATACTCCACAGAACACTAGCTGATTGGACTATGATATACTCCACAGAACACTAGCTGATTGGACTATGATATTCAGAAGCAACACTGTCTAGAAGTCATAGAAAAAAAATCTCTCTCTTCTCCCTTTGGTGGGGCATTGCACAATTGCCCCTAATGAACCAGCCTCCCCTGGGCAATTATTTTGAATGGTTTTGTGAATTTATTTAAATATTCCTTGATGTAATTAAAGTTGGCATACAGGCTTCTGCTATTGAAATGGATTATTGATAATTTGCTGTCCGTTTTAATGGTCTGGTCGTACTGTTCATCTGTGTAGTAGCTGCAGTTGTCGTTGATGTTGTAGAAGAAATTATTCTCCGGATCTATATCATTTTCCAAGTCTAGTAAATTATGGTCCGTGTATTGAAATGTTCTCAGTTCCAGTTCCCCATGATCAGTAATACATTGAGTTATGTCACTAGTGTCTCCAGATGTAGATGAATGAGTTAAGTCAGGCAGTGTCATGGTTGTGTGTTGTGAATTACCTTACAGTCCGGTTTATGATGATCGTTAGTAATTGTCCAGTTCCTCGATGCTTCTGATGACCAATATGTTGGCTTGCTCCGGCGTTCCGTTTAGTTTAATGAAGATTTTGCAGTTTGTGGTCCAGGTATTTTGAATGTTACCCTGTTTTCTCAGGTAGCGTGCTTTTCTGGCGATGTCGCCGTTTCGTTTTGTCAGATGTTCGTTTATGAAGACGTTTGTTCCTTTCAGTTTCCTTCCTTGTTTTAGCAGTGCAGTTTTGTATTTTCTGTTGGTGAATCTCATAATGATGATTGCCGGATTGTCGCCGTCGTTTCTCCGGGGCAGAGGGTGGCATGATGCCTCGATGTTGTCGCAGTTCACTACAATCCCCTTGGACTGGAGGAAGGCAGCTACCTGTTGCTCCGCGGAGCTGACATCCTGCTCACCGGGCTCCCCCCCGTTGTCAGCGGTCACCGCCCGAGCGTATGACCGGGGTTTGATGCGGATCCCAGTCACAATCACATCGTTCATCCTGGTGTCCTGCTCCAGATCCGCATGCACTCTGTTCTCCAGGTGCCCCAGACAGACGCTGGTCTTTCTCAGCGTTCTGGAGGCGGAGAGCCTTCACCTCCTCCACCAGGTCCAAGATGGCTTTCTGCTGCAGTTTGACAGTGGAAATCTCCTCTGTCAAGAAATCCAGTGACTTCTTGATTTCATCGCCTTCTTCGGTTGTCAGTGCCTTCTTAGGACCCATGGTTTAGGACAAAATAAACAACAAGCAAAACAACTCTTCAAACCTCCCGCACCTCTGCTCCTCCGTCCACTCGCGTTACCGCGTCACTGCGTCATGCGTCACTGCAGAATGTAATGTCTTCAATTTATTTCACTTAACTAAGCTACTACGCAATGTGTAAGCCTACATTATAGGCATATTAATTACCACGTACTGTTTAAGATGTATAATGTTGGCATGAAATTATGGATTTATGTGAATAAAATAAAGCATTTGTCAAGGTTTTCTGTGTGTGAATATTTATTGATTGATTGTTGGTCATTATTCATAACTGAATAACTGTATACGTTGCATAGCTGCAACGTTTGCAGGAAAAGTGCTAGACAAATAAAGGTTATTACCGTATTATTATTATTATTGTTTGAAAGTAATTGTCCCGCCTTTTTTACTCCAAACACACGCTGATTGGCTGAATCGCGTCCAGGACGTCTCGAGCACTCGGCGACTGACGTGAGTTTGACGTCTGTCTTCTGCTCAACGTAAGTTTCTGCTCAAATTAGACAACTGTTGTCTTTTAAAGTACGTATTATATAGAGTTAATATATATAACAGATCACATAAGAGTTAACCTAACTGTGGTAAGTAGATAGCTGTTCGTGAGGTTCATCCAGAGATAGTTTTAGTCAGAAAGCCAGGTCGTGTCGCATATTCCCGCCGGAGCACCGGAGATGACGCTAGCGACCTAGCTAGCTAGTTGTGTTATAATGACGAGTTATTAACAGTTATATTAAGCTACTGTAGTTATTAACAAGGTAACCACATAACCCTAGCCATCTGCCTAGCTAGTTATGTTATAACTGTTATAAGCTAGCTACGTAATCACATACACTGTAGTTTAACACGGTAACTACTTATGTTATAACTATTAGAACAGTTTTAACCTACTGTAGTTTAACACGGTAATCACATGACTAGTAGTATAAACCATGTCGATAAGCAGGTCAATCAGATATTGCTAAGCTAACCACATGAACCGTTCGCTTTGTGAGTGGACTGTGTGGACATGCCTGTAGCCGGTAGTAGCTAGTTAGGTAGCTAATATCTAAACGTCGACATGAACGTGAATGTTTAACACACCGCTGAAAACTATTCCTCCGGTCATTCCCGTCGGTAGTTAGGGAGTAAAGGTAGTGATGGACGGGGACAGCGGTGATGAGATGACGGAGAGATGCTCGACCCACGACGCGCTGCTGGACCTGATGGACAAGACCGGCTACGACATGGTCCAGGAGAACGGACAGAGGAAGTTCGGTGGACCTCCTCCAGGTGTGTGTGTGTGTGTGTGTGTGTGTGTGTGTGTGTGTGTGTGTGTGTGTGTGTGTCTGTGTGTGTGTCTGTGT
>NC_137678.1:48527132-48634632 GCF_963989245.1 Nansenia antarctica | reverse complement strand
TCTGTGTCTCTGAGAGAGATGGTCACCGTGTGTTGATGCCTGTGTTGTCCACTAGGTGGTGATCTCTCCAGCGAGGAGCAGCTTCATGCCTGACAAGGTGTGCAGCGTCCAGGACGATGCCAAGGAGCTGGCCGCTCAGAACGCCTTCCGGAACCTGGGTACACACACACACACACGTACACACACACACACACACACACACACACACACACACACACACACACACACACACACACACACACACACACACACTAGGGATGTACCCGAATACAAATAAGTTATTCAGGAAAGCACATATAATGCGATGGAAACACATACAGATTCTACCCGAAGTTGCTTGTTATTATTCTGAAAAAAGCCATTGACATGTCTGTTCGTCAGCCATTATTTTTCTTCAGATCCATTCATATCATTGTGAATGGTCACAAGATAAAAATGCCCATTCTGTTTGCAACATAGGACTTTGATTCCACTAACTAGTCGTTTCATTTACTACACATTTTGGAAAAGTGATCACTATTCAGTAGCCGTCCCCACCAAGTCAGCGCTGCCTCGATGCGAAACTCTCGCATTGGAAGTAGTAATTCACATTTCCCTTGCGAACTGCAGTAATGTTAACACTTCAAGAAACGCAAATGCAGCATCATTGGAATTTAAGATGATTCCCTTCAACTGAAGGATATTTTTCTATATATTTTTAATGTAAATCATTTATATTTCCAATGCAAAACAGAATCTTTCAGTTTCAAATTATTATTTTTTCAGTTTCTGGTTGTTCAACGTCCCCCAGTTAAAGGGGTGGTGGTGGGATTCAAAGCTTAGTTTAGTTAAAAAAAATAAAAAGAGAGAGAGATAAAACATACAGTATGATGATGTGGTGATGATGTTAATTATAAACCAATATGAATTGAACCAATATTGATTGAAGGCACAAACATTGCATTGCCAATGAATATTAGATTAGAAGCTACAACATTTGCCTGATTGAATCTGACTTCCGGTATAAACCACGCCCACTTCTGGTCTTCTATCCGAATACAGATACAGATACAGATAACTTTGTAGGTTGAACAGATACAGATACAGATAATGTTGTAGGTTGAACAGATACGGATACAGATAATGATGTCTCTGTACACCACTAACACACGCACACACACACACACACACACACACCTGGGTTTCCGTTAACCGGTAATTACCGGTCTTTGTCCGGTAAAATCTGTTGAAGTCCGACATATTTAAACCTCTTCGGTCATAATGTCCGGTGAAAATAATTCCCTTTAAGCACAATTTGAATACAATTTGCAAAAATTAATTTGTCACATATTCTGATTCCTTCTACATTAAAAAAGACGAATATATAGGCTATATTTTTTCTTTTATTATTAATGTGTAGACTAGCCTACGCGATGAACAACAGCGGCAGGGTTGCCAGATGGGATTGACAATTTACAGCCTAACTAGTCCGCTAAACCCAATAGCCCATTCGGCGGTAACCCGCCCCATCTGGCAACCCTGTCTCTCAACGGCGCGAGTAGTTTATTGCTTGCGGAGAGTGAAGGTACCTTTCGGGAGTAGTTGTGAGGGAGAAATTCGTCCGTTAATTTAGTTTGATCTAGTCTAAATAAAACCACTGCAGTGACCGGAGTCAAGGTTATTGTTCTGCGTGTTTTGGATGGGCTAGAGCACAGTGAATGACCACAGAGGGCCGTGAGATGCGGCTAGTAAAGGACGCTAGCCATCTCAACCCCGTTCATTGATTGAGCCTGCCGTGCCCGTTCCAGCCCTGAGTCGGGAGATTCAGAGTACAACATCCCCCTGGCTACCTCTTCTACTCCCCCTGGCTACCTCTTCTACTCCTCCTGGCTACCTCTTCTACTCCCCCTGGCTACCTCTTCTACTCCCCCTGGCTACCTTTTCTACTCCCCCTGGCTACCTCTTCTACTCCCCCTGGCTGCCTCTTCTACTCCCCCTGGCTACCTCTTCTACTCCCCCTGGCTACCTCTTCTACTCCCCCTGGCTACCTCTTCTACTCCCCCTGGCTGCCTCTTCTACTCCCCCTGGCTACCTCTTCTACTCCCCCTGGCTGCCTCTTCTATTCCCCCTGGCTACCTCTTCTATTCCCCCTGGCTACCTCTTCTATTCCCCCTGGCTACCTCTTCTACTCCCCCTGGCTCTTCTACTCCGGGAGTTTCCATTGAACTTTCCTCCTCTACATTCGTCCATCTCCACGTGCGCTACTATCGACAACCTGGGCTACTGGTACCATTAGATTAGGATTGATTAGATTAGGTTGACAATACCACACTACATTTGAGTTTAGGGATATCAATGTTATATATTTGTGTATGTTTTATCTTTATGTATTAAATTAGGGATGTCCCGATCCGATACTGAGATCGGATATCGACCCGATATTGGTCCTGAATGCTGGATCGGAGATCGGACCAGAAAAAAAAAAGGCTCCGATCCGATCCTACTGTCATCCGCAGTCAAACTTATGTGTATAAGCGATGAGAGAATAAAAACAGTGAACAGAAACACGTGTCGCAGAAATCCTTCACGCAAGTCCTATATGCGCTTAAAATGCGCATAGCGCTTCACGCGAGTCCTATATGCGCTTAAAATGCGCATAGCGCTGCGCTGTGTGCTTCCGGTTTCATTACAAAGAGGTTAACCCTATGTGCCTGACGTCTAACAACATTCAAATTACTCTAACTTCATATTTTTTCGGATTTCAATGTATGACACATCATTTGAAAGCTTATGATCCGTAGTTCCAATCCACAACACGTCGCATTTGTTGCTTTAATAAAGGCTGGCAGTCTTTAATTTAACTGTTGTTGGTGTGGACTATATACTGGGGAGGTATTTGAATGAATGAATGAATGAATGGTCTTTATTGTCATTGCTACAGTACAGGTACCAAACAACGAAATTTAGGAGGGGTGGCTCCCCTGGTGTTAGGAGAAAAAAAAAAAAAAAAAAAAATATTCAGGGGTCAAAAAATTTATACAAATATCGGATCGGTATCGGTATCGCCGATACCCGAAGCCCAGGTATCGGTATCGGTATCGGTAGTGAAAAAGTGGGATCGGGACATCCCTATATTAAATGTTATAATTGTTCCACATTTGAGACCTGTCTTCCCCCCACTCAGTTATTCAGTCGGTGTCCATCATCTTAGTTCAATTTAGTCTATCTATAGTGTTAGAGTTTAATTTGTGCCACTAAATTGAAAAAGTCCACGGGTGTGTATCCCCCCGATACATCCTCCCCATTCTCATACTCCCGAGTCCGAGTAAGTATGATTTGACAGGCAGCTAGACTTAATGCCTTCCCAAACAGCGAATCGTGGTTATAGAAATGACGTTGTTTTATTGATAAAAAGGGTGAAACTGGAAAGAGAATATAGAAAACTTACATTACTGTCGTGAAACTATTTAACACACTTCAGTTAACGTAATGTGGAGTCCGTTCATTGATCGATCGATGCAGTCCGTTCAAATAGACATCAAAAGCTAAACTAGGCATACTTAAAATTACCAATTACATCCTTAAATCCCATTAATGCAATTAAAATAAACATCTTAGCCTACAGTCGTAATTCAAAGTAGCAAAGGTGACTAGGCCCAGTGTGGCGCGCGTGCAGCCCTGGACAGTAGCGCATGCGAATCATGAAAGCCTATATTATTATATAGTTCGCATCTAATCGTATCGGATGAGAAATAGACATTAAATGGCATATATAGGCTATACAACAGCTATAATCACCGCGATAAACACCTATATTATATTTGAATATGATGACCGGAATTTCTCCCGTTTGTCCGACACATTGAAATCTTTCCGGACACGTTGACCGGCACCAATTTTTTCTAACGGAAACCCTGACACACACACACACACAACCTGGTTGAGTGAGAGACACTGAGCCAACACACTGTGTCAACACGATCAGACACACTCAGATCAAACACTCCGTCAACTACCTGTTTATTGACCTTTCCTCTCCTCTCCCCCTCTTCTCTCTCTCCCCTCCTCTTCTCTCCCCCCTCTTCTCTCTCTCTTCCTCTTCTCTCTCTCTCTCTCTCCTCTTTTCTCTCTCTCCTCCTCTTCTCTCTTTCTCTCCTCTCCTCTTCTCTCCCCTCCTCTTCTCTCTCTCTCCCCATCTCTCCCCCCCCTCTTCTCTCTCTCTCCTCCTCTTCTCTCTCTCTCCTCTCCTCTCTCCTCTCCTCTCCTCTTCTCTCTCTCTCCTATTTTCTCTCCTCCTCTCTCTCTCTCTCCTCCTCTTCTCTTTCTCTCCTCTCCTCTTCTCTCTCTCTCCTCTTTTCTCTCCTCCTCTCCTCTTCTCTCTCTCCTTTCCTCTTCTCTCCCCTTCTCTCTCCTCCTCTCCTCTCCTCTCTCTCCTCTTTTCTCTCCTCCTCACCTCTTCTCTCTCTCTCTATCTCCTCCTCTTCTCTCTCTCCTTTCCTCTTCTCTCTCCCCTTCTCTCTCCTCCTCTCCTCTTCTCTCTCTCTATCTCCTCCTCTTCTCTCTCTCCTTTCCTCTTCTCTCTCCCCTTCTCTCTCCTCCTCTCCTCTTCTCTCTCTCTCCTCTCCTCTTCTCTCTCCTCCTCTCCTCTTCTCTCTCCTCCTCTTCTCTCTCTCTCTCCGTTCCAGATTATTCCTTCCTGAACGAGGGGTCTCCTGGGAGCTTGTCTCCCCCTCCGACCAGCACCGGCCTTCTAGCGTGCGGCTGTCGAGCCTACACCTACCCCGCCTACCCTCTCTCCCCCCTCTCCCCCCCTCTCCCCCTGACCGCACAGACACCCCAGAGGCTCTTCATCCCCAGCCAGTCAGGGTTCTTCTGACCCCGCACCACAGGTACACACACACACACACACACACACACACACACACACACACACACACAAGCAGGGTTCTACCCAGGATGTTTGAACAGCGTGGCGCTCGATTGCATCATCAAAACCAGACTCTCGTTTATTCATGTCAACATGTGCAAAAAATACCAGCTAAAACTCTGCCTTCACTGAGGAACATCACAACCAGCTAAAACTCTGCCTTCACTGAGGAACATCACAACGCTTTAGCTTTTGTTTTTAACAACAATGTTGTGACTAAATATGTAGTTTAATAAAGACAGTTACTCTGTCATTACTAAATATGTAGTTTAATGAAGACAGTTACTCTGTCATTACTAAATATGTAGTTTAATAAAGATAGTTACTCTATCATTACTAAATATGTAGTTAAACTTCAAAACTATTACCTGGGCACTTCCATTACACTACGCAAAGCAAGACACCGGCGCACTCATACACTCACACACTGCTTGTTTATTGCAGAGGAACAGGGTGACTGACATTTTGACCTGCGTCTTCCCAGAGTCAACAACAGAGGAAAGGGGGGGGGGTATACAGTATATATCCTCCACCCACATAATTGGATAATTGTCAGCCATTTTCAAAGATAGAAATAATTATGTATGTATATGAATAAATAATGGGACTCATCACAATTATCTCAAACAGCAGTCATAAATGATGTAGGTCTATAGCAACAACAATATATTAATATTTACAAATATTGACATGTTCTGGATATTTATTCTCACAGTACAGAGTAGACTAGGGATCATTATAGGAAACAGGAGAGGCTTGGTTGGTCATTTACTCCACCAGAAGCAGCTTGCAGCTGAGTGTATATCCAAAAGGCTTCCCTGCGTAGTAGTTAATGATCATGTCGCCTCCCCTTGGGGATGGCTTAACCTGTTCTATGCCTATAAATTCGAGGGAGGAGACCGAGCCGTGGTTTGCTTCAGCGTAGTGACGTGCCATAGCATAATCCAGATTTTTATCCTCTCCAATTTTCGTCGTTTTCGTCCTCTCCAATTCTCACTTTGAGTGCTCGCTTGGTCTGACCCACGTAGACTCGATCACAAGGGCACTTCAGCATGTAAATGACATGGGTGGAATTGATCAACCTTTCTTCCCAATGACCCATGAAGAGGTTAGAATAGTTAGGTGCAAACCCTGCGCCCATGACAGCGCTCTGTGATTGGATGTAGTAAGAACCTGCATATTGGAAGAAGTTCATTTTGAGGGCCATCTCTTTTAGAGAGAGTAGACATTCATTAGGTGGAAGAATACCTTCTTGAGAAGCGCCCTGAAGTTTTTCTTCCACCTAATGCATTTCTACTCACTCTAACCAATATGCAGGTTCTTACTACATCCAATCACAAGGCTCTGCCATGGCCATGCCATATCTCTGTTCTGTTATTGACTCTGAGGAAGACGCAAGTCAAAACCTTTTTTTGTTAGTCACCCTTTTCTTCTGCACTAAACAGCAGATTGTATGAGTGCTCCGGTGTCTCGCTTTGGGTAGTCTAATGGAAGTGCCCAGGTAATAGTTTTGCTGTTATATTTGCTGTTATGTCCTCTGCTGAGCACCAAACCCCCTTGGATCTTAAACATGGCTGAAGCTTGTTAGACTTTACGTTTGGAACTTTGATAACGTAGTTTAACTTGTGTTGACATAGTGGTGCCGCCATGTTCACAGTGTGGCACAGTGCCACTTTTCCATTCTCTGGGGAGAACACTGCACTCGCTCACTCACACAAACACACACACACACACACACACACATACACACACACACACACACACACACACACACATACACACAGAGGAGAATAGTACTTGAACACTGTTAACACTAGTCAGCCTTTTCTTGATCTTCAGCTTGACTTCTTAGAAGTTAAGATACAAAAAAATCAGATTAGACACACACACACACACACAAGATCAGATGGGTTTTATTCACCCAGACAGAGTTCCTCTGATCGGTCCCACTAGAGCAACCTCAGCACCAGGACTTAATACAAGAACATGATACTTCATGCTGAGCTTCAGTTCTTTAAACACACACACACACACACACACACACACACACACACACACATATTCAGCTTAATAAGACAGATGGTTATTCATGCCCAGTGGGGAGTAGGGCTGCTGATCTCACACTCTTCCACATTGTTGGAAAAGAAGAAAATCTGAAGTATGAAATATTCCAGATCCTCTCACAGAGCTGAGGAAAGGCATTTGATGAACATGAATATTTCACTGTGAACTTATTACTAGCACTGTTTAATTATTGATAACACTATTAACTTGTTCATAACACTATTGATAACACTAAACTTATTGATAACACTGTGAACGTTTTGATAACACTACATTTATTGATTGCGCTGAACGTGTTGATAACACTACACATTTATTGATAACACTATTAACTCGTTCATAATACTGTGAAAGCATTGATAATTGATCGTACCCTCAGATTCAGTCTGGCCTGTCCCATCACCACCGCCTGAGAGAGAAGAGGAGGAGAAGGGAGGGGCGGAAGAAAAGAAGAGAGATACCGCCTTCAGTTTTTTGTACCTAGTTGATTTAATTTAGACAATGTTCCTGTTAGTTGATTACCTCTGGTCCACTACCCATTACACCATCTCAGGAGAGAGGGGGGTTGGGAGAGGGGGTAGGAGGTTGGTGTCCTCTGAACCACCGCTCATTACACCTACTACATCTCAGGAGGGGGGGTGGACTTGTTCCCTCATGTGCCTAGTTAGTTATTTTGACTTTGCTTGGGTCATTTGGATTTGAACAGGAGGCAATTTTAGCATTTTAATATGTTGTGTTCAGGGAGATGGTTTACTGTTTGTTCTTCTGGGCAGAATAATCTCAGCCACACAGCCTCACACACCGGAGGGAGACAGGATGATTAAGTACCAGCGCTTCAAACACACACCACCATAGTGTGTCTGTACTGCAGCTGTATGAACTGAACACTGTTGTAACTGTTATATCACTTGTTATTTCTTGTTTTGGAGCCTCCTCCACCTCTGTTTCTACTGTGTTAAAACAAGGGGAGGCTGGCGGGGTTAGAAATCGGAGGACCGGCTCATTGTGAGGGATGGTGTCAGATGGTTGTGTTCTGTGCATCACAGTGAGCCCGTCCTCCAATTTCTACCTCCGCCAGCCTCCCCTGATTAAGATTGACTGTGGATGGTTCACTGGGAACATTTTTAAACTGTTGCTGAGATCATGTTGAATTCAATAAACACATGAAATGCAGGTTGTGCCTGTGGGTGTGTGTGTGGGTGTGGGTGTGGGTGTGTGTGGTGGAGATACATGGGGAGAATTACAGGGCTTAAAGTTCTCCGGCATGGTGCCGGATTTCCGGCGCGGGGGAATTTTTAGCAAAAAATAAAATAAAATCACATGGTATTTGTTTACATCGTAATTTAAAGAGTCATCTTCAGCAAAGAGACAGTTCCGCCTACCAATGGTATCACATTGCTCAAGCCAACCAACGACTTCTAGCCAATCGGAGGCAGAGTAGTGGGGCGGGCCTTAAGAAGTTTGAATGAGTGTAATGTTAGCTTTATAGACGTTCGCTTTTAGCAGCCCGCTATCTCGCTAACTTTAGTAAGAGTCTATTAAAATGGAAGCCAAGTTTCTTAAACCTGGCGAAGACACAGCTATACTAGAACGAGGAGTAAGGAATAAATGGCGCTGGGCATGGATAGAGGAGAGTAGCAGGGTTTTTCCTGCATAGAGAACTATGAGGCGGCCGCCTCCGTCATAGCCGCCTCCAGCTCTCGACAAAACTCTTGACAGTCGTATTTAACTGCAATTGCGGCATTGCGCCGACGTGGTGGCGGGGGCGCTGTTTTACAAATAAGTTAGCTTTCGTTTTTGCTAGCGAAACAGCTGATAGTTGATGTTGACTGCTCAAGGAGAATACATACAGAATGCATGAGAGCCTTATATTGCATTATATTACATTATATTTTGAATGGTCATCTGGTGCCTGAATATTGTTTTTTCCTTTACATATATAATGACATTTCCACAATAAATTGATGCAGAAAGGGCACAAATTGGTGCATATCAATTCACCAGAATGCAAGAAATTAAGTGTTTTATGCTCGTTTAAGGACCCCCAGACAGCCCCGCTTCATGGGTCCCCCCCGATGTCAAACACCACTGGTACCACCTCCGCCTCATTTTGAGCCAGGAAAAACCTTGAGTAGTGACGGGAAGCCTTATGGGACGTGGTGCCAAGAAGGAGAATATAAGTGATAGTGGCTTAATAAGTAATCAGTTTGTTCTTTTAAAGACATGTATATATTTTATTCTGTATTGTTATAGTGATAGTGGCTTAATAAGTGATGCAATCAGTTTGGCCTTTTAAAGACATCTAAATATATTATTTTATTTTGTATTGAGTATAAAACAGTATTATGAATGAATGAATGAATGGTCTTTATTGTCATTAATACAGTACAGGTACCATACAACGAAATGGTGCTTGGAAAAAGACTAAAAACACGAGGGCCAAGGGTAAAATAAAAAAGGGAAAAGAGCTGGTTTACATAAATAAAGGCAATGTACACTATCTACTATACTACTATACTATACAATAAAACACTGTGCTGTACTCTATGCTATGCTATAAATATCCTAACTTTTCCTATATCTGAACCTTATGTACACAAGGGTTGTCATATTGCACATAGTATTGTTGCACATTCATTTAAAGTATTAATGCATTTTAACATTGAGACATATATTTTGTATTGACTATAAAATAGTATTAATGCATTTAAACATTGAGACAAGAAGCTGTCTTCTGTACCCGCTCTCCCAATATCTCAAACTGTGACCCCCCTCCCCAAGAATTGGTTTCAGGCACAGGATTTTTTCCCACTTTATGCCCTGGAATTATGTTTTGGGGATTACTGTGTGTCAAGAGCAGTTGGGAGTCTTGGATGAAGTAGACAGAAAGACTATTAACTTCAACTTTGTATTTAATTCTGTGTGTGTGAGTGTAGTTTTAGGATGGAGGGGAGTTAAGAGCGGGCTCGTTAAAGAGCTCACATCTCACAGATTACTGTATACACAGCTTCAGCAGGGAGATGTGTGCGTGTGTGTGTGTGCTTATGGGGTTAGTGAGGAAGTGTGAGAGATGTACGCTACAGTATGTGAGTAAGCGAGAGAGAGAGTGTATAAAAAAGGAAGTGTGTTTAATAGCCTTGAAAGCCTGTGTGAGAGAGCCAAGAGATCAAGTGGTGTGTGTAGTCCTAATAGCCTCACAAATGTGTGTGTGTGTGAGAGTGTGTGCCTGTGTGAGAGTGAGTGTATGTGAGAGTGTGTGTGCCTGTGTGAGAGAGAGTGTATGTGAGAGTGTGTGTGCCTGTGTGAGAGAGTGAGTGAGTGGTTGTTGTGGGTGTCGGCAATAGGGAGGGAGAGAACAGAATCCATTCTATCCCAGTGTGTCCCAGATCCTCCACCCTTCCAGTCTGGAGGACAGATAAACCCGTCCTTGCGCATCCCTACGCGTCCTTGCCTCTTAAAGTACTGGAGGTCTTCTTCCTCAGCCTCACCCTGCACACACTGTCAGAGGAGAGAGCAGAGCTGCAGAGGCGTGTGTGTGTGTACGTGTACGTGTACGTGTGTGTGTGTGGAGCAGGGAGGGAGAGACAGTGAAGGAGAGACGGAGGGAGGGAGAGTGAAGGAGGGAGGGAGGGAGGGAGAGAAAAAGTGAAGGAGTGGGGGAGACAATGAAGGAGAGGGTGAGAGAGTGAAGGAGAGATGGAGGGAGGGAGAGAGTGATTGGAGAGGGAGAGAGAGTTCAGGTGAATCTTGACATGAAAGGGTTTTGTCGGAACATTGCTGAAGCGAAGCTCCTCTGAGCTCCTCTCTCCTTTCTTTATTCAGGTTACAGATTTTTTGTGTGTGTGTGTGTGCATGTGTGAGAGAGAGCGCGAGTGTGTATGTGAGTGTGTGTGTATGAGCGTGAGTGTGTGTGTGTCTGCGTGTGCGTGTGTGCACGTGAGTGTCTGTATGTCAGTGTGTATGAGCGTGAGTGTGTGTGTGAGGGTGAATGTGCTGTGTGTGTGTGTGTGTGTGTTGATGTACATTCCCCTCATATCATAATCATATTGCTCCTTCCCCTCAGGGTCTGCAGGTGTAACAAGCTGCTCACACAGCATCAAAGGACGGGTGGTCAGAAACACCAAGGTGCTCACTAGCTAACCGCTAGACACACACATGCTCATACACACACACAGACACACACACTCACATACACACACACACACCTTGTTCTCATGGAAGATTTCACTGATGGTGGCTGTGATGTTATGATGACTCACCTGCTTATGAAGTTAATTTCCTTTGTTGGTTATGAATCAAAGAATCAATTCTGAGTTTAAGACGATTTATTTAAAGTACAAAAGTATACAGATATCAAAGCTGGATTCTGGTCTGATGGTCAGCTGGGGTGAATAAGAGAGAGAGCTTTCCCTGAGCTCTCCCCCTTATGTCCTTTCGTATGCAAATATCTACAACAATGATCCTATCACAGTCACTACATAGATGCTTGAGGTGTGAAAAAGGGGTCAGTACTTCAGGTCAGAAGCCATCTTAGGGTACAGTCAATTCAGGTCATCCATTTAGTCACAGAACAGCCAGGAGTATCTTACAGAACTTATGCAAGTCAAAAGGCAAATAATACATGCCCATACTATACAATTCATGTATGTGTGTGTGTTCAAGTAAAAATATACTACATATTCCCCCCTCGAAATTAAACGACCCAACAACAACAACAAAAACAAAAACCCACAAACTGCAGCTAAGAAACCACAAAAACATAAACAATAACAGACAGAAAAACTACACCAACACACAACACAAGAAACATAATAACACAGACCAACCCAGCACCAGTACCAGCAACCAAAGATAACATACAAACCAAATATAAAATAATCAACAATAAAATAGAATCCTAAAATTAACAATACAAATTAATCTAAACACAGTACATCATCACAAACACTTCCAACGACCGACGTCTTCTTGGTTCTTGCATCTTCAGGGTCAGAGGTTACTAGCACTTGAACCCAGTTGGAGAACAACCTTTACCGCTGTCTCAGATTGATATATGGAGATCTTTCTTGGTCAGGTGGCCGGAAATGATATATTGATGACTCAGAGAGAAGGTTGAATTGTAATCATTGTATTAGGCAGATCTGGGTTGCATTCTCTTGTACAGATGTTTCCAAGGCAGCATGCTCTGTTAAGTCCAAGTTTCAAGCATGGCTACGACATAGGAGATGCCGAACTTGGCTACGGCTGGTGCCGAGCATGGCTGTGGCATAAAGAGATGCCAAGCAAAGTACTGATGTTTGTTACAGCTTATATACCGTTCTCAGAGAGGAAATAGCTTTACCTCGTAACTTACAATACTGACATTGGTTCCCATACATGGCTATCCTGTGTCCATGCTGTTCTACCCTGCTGACCACTGTAAGGCTCCTATGTCCTTAGAGTTAAACTGGTCTCACTGTTACTTGATATGGTATATGCCTGCTCCTAAGAATGTTGTTTACTACTGAGAGTGGGCACACTTAAAGTATGTTTAAGGTTAAACAATGAGTATTGCAATATTTGATAGGCACACACATTTGGCATATAGTCACACAAAAACGCATCATATCAGCTCACTCTTTTTTTTCCCCCATGATGGTAAATTAGTTCTATTGAAAAACATGTGGAGTTCTTAATAAAGTCAATGAATGACCACATCAGAAATAAATGAGGTATCGGTTCCATCATACAAAGTACATTATATGTCAATATAACAATGTCTGGAAGTAGATCTTCAATCAAAGGAACGGCCTTGTGTTTCTGGTAACAAGGAGTGCTATTTGATTCTTTGATGGTCATCAGTCTTGCACGTGTTCTTGCCTCTGTTCACAGCATTAATAGGTTTTATTAACTTAAGACAATTTTAGCATTATCATTACACTACACCCCTCCTTTTCTTGACTTAAGTCTATAAAATCTTAGGCTCTCCATCAATGGATTGTGGAATTAACCTGCTCAGAAACAGTTGGAAACAAAAATACAGATGTTAAGCATAAGTTTGTTAATTGGGTTATCTGGACTGTTGTTCCCGTCCCTTAGAATTCCTAGAAGAAAGTTTGTAAGTTTGTGCTGTTGAATTCAGCTGTTTACTGCTGATGACACTGTTAGTTGCGTGCGTCAGTACAATTGAACAATTACGACTACATAAAAGTATGTGTAAGTCTCTCTTGTCATCATCATGTCTCTGTCTTAAATAATAAGAATTAACATTTCCATTGTTTGTCACATTGAAATGTCATTAGTTTGTCTCATTTATCATGTTTCATCCGTCAATAGCTTCCTTCAGCATCTGCAACTTTCTCTCCCCACTTCTGCAATGGTTAGATCTTAACAGCATCTCGGTCTCTGAGTCCTTCGCTCAATGTCTCTTGATTTCCTTGATTCTGTCAGGAAATAGAATCAACAGGCATTGTCAGAATACATTCCAGGTCTTTCTTGCTGAATTGTGTTTTCTCCATCAGAAATGTCCTCCTTTGATGTTTCATAGAGTCTTAGAGTCTTAATGTGTATTTCTCTGTTCACTAAATCAATCAAAATGTTATATGTCTGCTGAATTAATACAGATTTGCATGATAATTTCAATATGAGACAAATTTGTCTATTTGTTGTATGTTGTAGCTCTATGTGTGTGTGTGTGTGTGTGTGTGTGTGTGTGTGTGTGTGTGTGTGTGTGTGTGTGTTTGGTTACAGGAGCAGTCTCCGTTCTATTAATAGCCTAGGGTCAGAGTTTTAACACTCTCGCCCTGTTGTGATGCTTGGTTCAGAAATGTGGTTGTTATTCATTTCATTCTTAATGATAACATTCTGCATGCCATTCATACTAGTTTGCTTCCCATGATGTTAATAGACATGCGGTTTTAGTAATCAATTATGTTGATTGAAACTTCTCTTAGAGTCTTTTAAATATTATGGCCAAATCTTTTCAAACTTAGTTTTCCTCAAAGTGCTGTGCTTTCAATCACGTATTTAAGGTCTTGTCCCTAACTTAATACACAATAAATATCTCAGTCTGTACTGTTTGTCCACAGTATTTCCATTACACAATAGACTTCTGCTTTGTTTCTCTACAAAGTTCAGAATCTCAATAAATCCTAACTCTCAGTGTTTTGACCACCCTCTTTGACTATACAGCGCCTTCTATTCAAACTATATTTTAATTTAGTACTTTCCAATATCAATACATCTCCTTTTTGAAAAAATTTGAGATTCGTTCTAGAACAGCAATTCAGGTTAAAGCAAATAATCACATTGTGTTATCATGCCTTACCTGTTTCGCTGAATCTAGCATCCTGTTCGTTAGACGCCATCTGATATATGGAGATCTTTCTTGGTCAGGTGGCCGGAAATGATATATTGATGACTCAGAGAGAAGGTTGAATTGTAATCATTGTATTAGGCAGATCTGGGTTGCATTCTCCTGTACAGATGTTTCCAAGGCAGCATGCTCTGTTAAGTCCAAGTTTCAAGCATGGCTACGACATAGGAGATGCCGAACTTGGCTACGGCTGGTGCCGAGCATGGCTGTGGCATAAAGAGATGCCAAGCAAAGTACTGATGTTTGTTACAGCTTATATACTGTTCTCAGAGAGGAAATAGCTTTACCTCGTAACTTACAATACTGACATTAGTTCCCATACATGGCTATCTGTGTTCATGCTGTTCTGCTCTGCTGACCACTGGGTTAGGCTCCTATGTCCTTAGAGTTAAACTGGTCTCACTGTTACTTGATATGGTATATGCCTGCTCCTAAGAATGTTGTTTACTACTGAGAGTGGGCACACTTAAAGTATGTTTAAGGTTAAACAATGAGTATTGCAATATTTGATAGGCACACAAATTTGGCATATAGTCACACAAAAACGCATCATATCACAGATTGATAACCTTTCCATAGAGAAAGAAACAGAACTTCTTTCCTATCTTCGCATAACCACCACATCACTTCTCAACTGACATCAATCACATACGATATAGAAATAAACAAACAATACACAAATAATCACATTCAGTTATCATAACACATCATTCCCCAACAGTAAGCACAGGACAAAGGGAAAGCATGAATGCATAGATCTTCACCTCAGATGAGGACTAGTATTCTGAAAAGTTCATCAACGTGGACTGAGTGACTGATTTTCCTAAAACAGTCAATGAGGCCCTGTCTCCTAAGAAAGTCAAAAATCATGTCTGCTATAATAGGTGCTCCGATCTTAGCAAAATACGTTTCCCATGCCCCTAAGACCGTTTCCAGCCATGCTATCATCTGCTGTCCATTCCCGTAATTCCCTTTGATCTGCTGCTTCACTACCCTATGCGTAGTCTTTAATCTCTTCCTAACTGGTCGTCGTCTGTCAGTGTCATTCAGGTTCAGGCAGTTGTCTGGTCCCCTCCCACGCTGATCAAGGTCTGAGGAGTCGCCATCAGCATCATCTGAAGCATGATGCAGGCACTCACCAGCATCCCCAGTAGCACAGGTGTCCAAGCTTTGGACACTCCCAGGCTGGACCTCCAGACTGTCAACACTCTCTGCTTCGTTGGTGTCTGGGTCATTGGCATCTGGACAGCTTTCAACTGTCACCTCAGTTTCAGGCATTGCCGGTAATGTCACTGGCTGTAACTCTGTCATTGCCACTGGCAATTCCACTGGCATTGCCACTGGCTCTGGCAACACCACAGCATCTCGTCGTAGCTCCTCCTTCTCAGGTTCTCTCGGAATCTCGGCACCTGTTGGCACAACATCCTGCCTACTCTGTACATCCACCCCCCTGTCCACCACCCGTGGCCCAATTGGGGTAGGGATATGCCCAGACACCCTCTGGTGTACCCACTCTGATGTTGCTCCTCCAACAGACCCCACATCGACCTAAAGCATGGTCAATATGTTCCATCAAATATGGACTCCAAAACCCATATTCCTTGGTGATCTTGCGTCTTACCTCCCCCCTAGCCACATGTGCTAATCCATGAGCTTCCCGTATTAACATGCCTAATAAATCTGAGGGTGCTACAACCAACCCCTGTTGATTCCTCCATAGACCTGTGTCATCCTGACTTGCCCCCCTTGCTAGCCAAACGTTCTTGTCTAGCGTAGTTGCTCTACCCTGTAATATCAGCAAATCTTCAAGTGTGACCATGCCCTGTAATTGCACTTCATGTGCGACCAGAAGAACTTTACCTGCCTTGTCTGCTCCTGTAATGGCTTTGGCTGCATCATCTGCAGCCCTGTTACCCTGTGTGACATGTGATGAGTCAGAGCTGTGTGCGACACACTTCACTATGGCTAATTCCTTTGGCTTCATCATGGCCTGTAACAGTTTCATGATTTGTGCGTGGTGCTGTATAGGCGAACCATCAGTTTTCTTAAAACCCCGCCCCTTCCATACAGCTCCATTAAAATGACAAACATTATGTGCATAGGCAGAGTCGGTGTACACTGTCACTCTCCGTCCGGTTCCCAAGTTGCATGCTTCTGTGAGGGCAATCAATTCAGCCAACTGAGCTGAGAAAGGCTGAGGAACTGCCTCAGCCTGTTCCACAATAAACTTAGAATTTTGTGCTTTAACTAAGGAATACCCAGCGCACAAAGTTTCTCCTACCCGGTAACAAGACCCATCAGCCCAATATTCTATATCAGCTCCCTTTAAAGGCAAAGCTTGTAGGTCTGTTCTAAACTTAAACACTCTGGCTGTCGATGGAATCTGAGTCAACAGCACATGAGGAACTTCAGCTGGGTAGCTGACGACCACATCATTAACAGCAGGTAGGTCATGTACCAGACGATATGAACCATCAGGTTTCTTCACTGGCAGAAGAGGTGTGTTACTTAACGGATATTGAGTTATCTTCAAGACTCCTGCCTCTAACAGTCCTTTGATCTGTGGCTCAATCCCATCAATTGCTTCCTGTTTCAATTGGTATTGATTTTTCCAAGGGGGTTCTGCACCCGGTCTGAGTTCAACTCTTAATGGACAAGCTGATTTCACAAATCTAATGTCTGCACTGTTCTTTGCCCACAGGTATGCTGGCACATTCTGCATCATTTCCTCTCTGAGGTCTCTTTCCGCTTGCACAGGAAGGATTGGCTTGTCCATTAGCTTCACAGTGTGGGGATGTCCCATTCCTTGAGCAGAGATCATCAGCTTTGTAAACTGTCCATCACTGCTCCTCCATATAGCAGGGTTTTCTTTTGTTGTTACAAATCTGGCCTTTTCTGAGTCTGCCATCATTGCCCCTAAATGCTTCTGCTCATAATGTTCAGATATCATAAGGGTCACATGTGGGATGCTACCCTCAACCTTATGCTCCTGATCTAGATAAGATAGATAGATAGATAGATAGATAGATAGATAGATAGATAGATAGATAGATAGATAGATAGATACTTTATTAATCCCCGTGGGGAAATTCATTGTGCCGCGCCACTCCACTAAAAACCACACATAACAACACAACACAACATAAAGGACAGACAACAACACTGGGCCAGCCATGTACAGTATATAAAAAAACTGTGAGATCTGATATAAAAGTGGATTAAAAGGATGGCTATAGTTATTTATATTAAAATACTAAAAAAGTGATGATGATGATTAAAATAAATAATAAATACAAATTCAGGAGCCTTGACCCCGACTGCTACTTTAGTTGCCATTGAACAGTCTTAGTGCAGCCGGGATAAATTATTTTTTATATCGCTCCGTCCGGGAGCGGATCGTAATGAACCGCCCTCTGCGGCGGCTGCTGGTTTGCCCAGCGAGGACATGATGGAGGGGGTGGTTGGGGTTGTCCCTGATGGACAGCAGCTTACTCCTAGTCCTTCTCTCCACCACAAGTGACAAGTGTCACTGTTTATCTTCATAGCCACTCCCTGAGGGCCTAGGATTATACAACTTGTACTAAGCTGTACCTGTTTTGGCTGATGCTTCAGCCACTCATCTGGGTTTGCGTCTGCAGCATTTCTAAAATACTGGAGTGTACAATGCAATGGATCAGTAGGCCTTCTGGCCCCTGACATGTTTGCCAGGATGTAATTGTCCCACATCCTTGCTGGTTCCATTAGGTCTGGGCTAAGCCCTCCCACCCAATACACCATGGATGCGTTGTTGTCCATCATGACAGACAGCTGTCTGTTTTCTGATGGCACCGTCACCTGACAGCCGTCAGGTGTGCATTTCACTGTACAGTTCAATTGGCATAGAGCATCTCTCCCTAACAGCCCTATTGGTGTGTGTTCTGACACAAGTATTGACAGAGCTGCTCTCTGTCCTTTGTACTCTAAGATTACAAGCTCAGTTGTAGGAATCAGCTGTTTAATTCCCTCAAATCCGATTGTCTTCACATATTTTCCAGACATAGGAAGGTGCGTGGTGGCGTCTTCAGGCTTCACACAGGTATCTTCAGGCCTGTTTGTCACCACCAGCTGGCACCTTCCACTCGGATCTTCCGGGCACCCCTATAGCCCAGCTGCTGGGCCTCCGTAGAGGTTCATCACTTCTGGAGCAGGTGTAGCAGGAGGCCAATATCCTCCTCCTTGGCTCCCCCCTGCGCCCCCCTGGGGCCTTTTGTAGCAGGTACGGGCTAGATGTCCATACTGGCCGCATTGGAAGCATGGCCCTAGAGTCTTCCTCACTGCTTCTGTCCATCCCACTGGTGGTGGTCCTTGGCCAGGCTGTGTGTATGGCTGGTATGGAACCGCTTGCACCCCTGGTGGCCCCTGTGGGTATGGCTGGTAAGTAGCAGGATACCCCCCTTGTGGCCCCTGTGAGTAGGACTGGGGAGGGACAGTCTGCACTTCCTCTATGTTCCTCTTGCCTTCAGTCAATTGCACTTGAGTCAATCTTCTGAGTGACTCTTCGTCTTGTGTCTTCTGTATCTGAATATTCTTTCGATGTAATTCGACTTGATGTGCCACGTTGTCTATATAAACAGCCTTGTTCATGTGTCGTAGCCCCACCACTTCTGCTAGCTTATCCTTGACTGGGGTAGGAAGACCTTCTTGTATTTTTTCCCTGATTATGGCTTTTTCTAACGGATTATCTTCAGCGTCCTTCCCTGTCACACTTCTCCATTGAGTGTGCACACGGGCAACAAATCCCCTGGGGTTCTCATCTCGCCCCAGTGGCTTCACAATGATATTGTCTGGGTGAACGTGAGTAGGGTAAGTTTCCCTGATTGCCTTCCACAGCCTGCCTCTGTTTGCTGCGAAGAGCTCTGGATCATAGACTGATGTATTGATATATCTATGAAGTCCTGCCTTCATCAATATCTCCTGCATGGTATCTAACCCTGCAATTGAAGCTAAGAGTCTTTTCAGGTCTCCCATTGCTGCTTGCGTTCCTGTCAGTCTCACGTCTACCTCTGTCGTCTACGGGTGCCCCCCATCCTCCAGAACGGGGAGTTTCTCTATCACTTCAGATAGATCTGTATGATTCCAAGGACGATATTCTATCTTGTTACCCCGAATCAGCACTGGACAGTTCTTTAATGTATTTGATGACATTCGATGACAATCTTCCTCTTCCTCCCTTTCTCGTTGCTCCTTCAGCCGTCTGTGGTGTCTTTCTTCCTCTCTTTCCGCTTTCTCTTGGCGTTTCCTCCCACTTTTCTTTTCGGCTGTGGCTATCATCTTCCTGACCTGAGCGTTGTAGCCTCCATCTGCATTGTCGTCATCACTTGAGTCTTCACTGCCATCTTCGCTGTCATCTTCCTTGTCACTCTTGTCCTCCCCTTTTCCCCTTGGCTCCTTCTTCTTCTTCTTCTTCTTCTGGGAATTGTCCTCCAGTGCCTTAGCATATGGAGGGGGACTGGAGACTGGACACATGTTTGTAAATTGAATGTTCAATTTCTCCTCAAGTGGTTTGGCCAATTCATTTTTCTTTTCCGTTCCCATCACTGTTTTCTCATTCCAAGCTGATGCTATTTTCTGCCCCTCTACCTTAAATAGATCTAAAATAGCTAACTCTAACCTGCGTTTTTCTGATCTATTCTTTGCCTTTTTCTGGTTTGCTTTATACGTTTTAATAAGTACCTCTAAAGTTGCAATAACTTGTAAGTCAAAGGTGCCCTCTTTTGGCCAGGGTTGTTCAATGTCTGCCCAACGAATATTCCATTTTGCTAATTACCTTAACAAGAGGATTCATTTTTTTCTACTATAGCCATGGGGGATAGTGTAGACAATACACCACTATGTTCACTAATATCTTTTAACATCTTACTTGAATCTGCCCCCATTTTAAAATGATGGGTTTCTAAATGCTTAATATGCTGAAAATATACTATATGGGATCAGGTGTACTTTTCTTACAACCCACCTTCCTTATTGCCTTGTTTGCTAAACAAATGCTAGTCCAATTTAACTGTATTAATGGATCCACCTCCATGCTTAACAGTTGGCAAGGTGTTCTTCTCTACAAATGCTTCATTTTGGTTTTGGTTTTGTCAGTTCAAAGTACATTGTTCCAATAGGCTTCAGGTTTCTCAAGGTTTTCTTTTGCATACTTCAGACGTTTAATTTTGTGTTGATGTCGTAGGAAAGGCTTCTTTCTGGCAACTCTGCCATGTAGGTCTTTGTTGTTTAAGGTACGCTGTATTGTTGTCCTGTGAACAACTAGACCAGTGTCTGCTACTCTTTTTTGCATCATCCTTAGACAACTGTTTAGAGGAACCCATGGTTTTTAGCACCACTGCAATCGGGTACTTTAGAAGGCATGGAGTTACTTCAGAATATATAGTTCAACCCTGGAATTATATTCACCTCATTGAAGCTCTAACGAGTAAATCACCTTGGTCTGGGCCTTAGTAATCATCTTCTCAAAAGGTAACAAAGAATAATCCAAAAGGGTTCCCAAACATTTGCACATCATCATTTTAAAAACCTTGCTTTAAAATTTGCCAGAAATGTTTAACTTTGTAGCATTTAGTGTTCAGGTTTGCTTTCAATCACAAGATTAATCGTAACAGACATTTAAACCAGGGGTGCCCACATTTTTGCACCCCACGTTTGTATGTTCTACTGTATATTTTTGCATTTGTATGCATTAAGAGGTATTTAAAACGTCTATTTGTGTGTGTGTGTGTCTGGGTAGGTGTTTGTTTGTGCAGAGCTGTCCCAGTGTCGGTACCACCCTGAGGGTGTGATGTACCCAGGGATGGGGGCAGAGCGGGGCTGGCACGGGATGGGCGTCTACCCCTGCTGTAACCAGAGGGTCCTCCGCTTCGACCCAGCCGGTATACCCAAGGTGGGATTTTTCTTTACACACACACACACACACACACACACACACACACACACACACACACACACACACACACATACAAGAAAGATGAAAGAAGGATAATTATATTTGTCCATTTACACAGAGGTAATGGAAATTAGTATTTTGCACACACACACACACACACACACACACACACGCACACGCACACACACAGTTGTTGTGAATAGATAGCACACACATTCCACACAATGCATTTGTTACACACTGCATACCTTAGCCATTACATATTTTAAAAGATTGTGTGTATGTGTGTGTGTGTGTGTGTGTGTGTGTGTGTGTGTGTGTGTGTGTCTGTAGGGCTGTAAGATGAGGGACCACATAGTGAGTACGTCAGACAATGGAAACTGCGGGGACCACCAGGTGAACTCGGCCCAGACCAGACTGCTCAACGACCTCCTACTGCACAGAGACGCAGTTTGTGTTTCCAATACGCCACCATCAGAGGGGTGAGTGTGTGTGTTTGTGTATGTTGTAAGAGTTGTCTCGTGTATATGTGGAGTATAGTGTGTGTTGATATAGTGGAGTATAGTGTGTGTTGAGAGAGAGAGAGGCCGTTCGGGAGATCAGCTGCATTCTGAAGGCCAACAGCATCACCAAGGAGGACGACCTGAGTGTCATCAACCTTGTCAGGTGAGGTCTCCCCCAAAGTCTGAGTGTGATCAACCTTGTCAGGTGAGGTCTCCCCCAAAGTCTGAGTGTCATCAACCTTGTCAGGTGACGTCTCCCCCAAAGTCTGAGTGTCATCAACCTTGTCAGGTGACGTCTCCCCCAAAGTCTGAGTGTCATCAACCTTGTCAGGTGACGTCTCCCCCAAAGTCTGAGTGTGATCAACCTTGTCAGGTGACGTCTCCCCCAAAGTCTGAGTGTGATCAACCTTGTCAGGTGAGGTCTCCCCCAAAGTCTGAGTGTCATCAACCTTGTCAGGTGACGTCTCCCCCAAAGTCTGAGTGTCATCAACCTTGTCAGGTGAGGTCTCCCCCAAAGTCTGAGTGTGATCAACCTTGTCAGGTGACGTCTCCCCCAAAGTCTGAGTGTCATCAACCTTGTCAGGTGACGTCTCCCCCAAAGTCTGAGTGTCATCAACCTTGTCAGGTGAGGTCTCCCCCAAAGTCTGAGTGTGATCAACCTTGTCAGGTGACGTCTCCCCCAAAGCCTGAGTGTCATCAACCTTGTCAGGTGACGTCTCCCCCAAAGCCTGAGTGTCATCAACCTTGTCAGGTGACGTCTCCCCCAAAGTCTGAGTGTGATCAACCTTGTCAGGTGACGTCTCCCCCAAAGTCTGAGAGTGATCAACCTTGTCAGGTGACGTCTCCCCCAAAGTCTGAGTGTCATCAACCTTGTCAGGTGACGTCTCCCCCAAAGTCTGAGTGTGATCAACCTTGTCAGGTGAGGTCTCCCCCAAAGTCTGAGTGTCATCAACCTTGTCAGGTGACGTCTCCCCCAAAGTCTGAGTGTCATCAACCTTGTCAGGTGACGTCTCCCCCAAAGTCTGAGTGTCATCAACCTTGTCAGGTGACGTCTCCCCCAAAGTCTGAGTGTCATCAACCTTGTCAGGTGACGTCTCCCCCAAAGTCTGAGTGTGATCAACCTTGTCAGTTGACGTCTCCCCCAAAGTCTGAGTGTCATCAACCTTGTCAGGTGACGTCTCCCCCAAAGTCTGAGTGTGATCAACCTTGTCAGGTGACGTCTCCCCCAAAGTCTGAGTGTCATCAACCTTGTCAGGTGACGTCTCCCCCAAAGTCTGAGTGTCATCAACCTTGTCAGGTGACGTCTCCCCCAAAGTCTGAGTGTCATCAACCTTGTCAGGTGACGTCTCCCCCAAAGTCTGAGTGTGATCAACCTTGTCAGGTGACGTCTCCCCCAAAGTCTGAGTGTGATCAACCTTGTCAGGTGACGTCTCCCCCAAAGTCTGAGAGGCGATGGCTGAACCCCGTACTGTGGCATATTCACTCTCAATCGATCTGGGTGAAGTGCTCATCTGCCTGTGTCGTGTGTGTGTGTCGTGTGTGTGTGTGTGTGTGTGTGTGTGAGTGTGTGTGTGTGTGTGTGTGTGTGTGTGTGTGTGTGTGAGTGTGTGTGTGTGTGTGTGTGTGTGTGTGTGTGTGTGTGTCTATGAATGATGAAAGGCCTGTCGAGTCTCCTCTCAGTGGGGAGCGGGTGCTGGACTGTGACATCCGCCTGGAGCCTGGGCTACTGGGAGAGGGCAGCACTGTGAGTATCCCTCTCTCACTCACTCACTCACTCACTCACTCACTCACTCACTCACTCACTCACTCACTCACTCACTCACTCTCTCTCAGAATCAGAATTATTTTTATAACTATATTCGCACTATATAGGAAATTGACTTAAAGACACAGACAACAATATAATATATAATAATAATAATAAAAAACAACAACAACAATGTAATAAACAACACTATATAAGCAAACATAGTTTAAAAAAGACAATGACAGAAAGGGGCTCTCTCACTTTGTCTCTTATTTGCAGTTTTCCCTGTTGAAGAACTGGAGCCTACAACTGGTAGGGTCAAAGTTTTATTTTATTTTTTTCAAATCAAACATTATTTATATAGCACATTTCATACAGATGCTTTACAGGAAGAATACATACAATACAATACAATTCTGTGCATTATGACTGTTCACTTCAAATGAAGTGTTCAAGCACACTGCAAATGGTTTTTAGAATAATGTATGCAGTGTTGGTGTAACTTTGATAAAACATAATTGAATACAAATATTTAAATGACCCTAACCCCCCTATCCCCTAACCAACCATCAGAACCCCTAACTTACACTTTGCCCTTGGCAGAGGCAGCAGTCCCTTCTGTCTGAGGAGGAGGAGTACACCACGGGGTCAGAGGTCACAGAGGATGAGGTCGGGGATGAGGAGGAAGTTTCCAAGAAGCAAGGTTATGGACTCATCCAGACCAGTAGCTTCTAGCAATTAATGTACCCCTTCAGTGTGCAGATCTGAAGGAATGGTGTCAAGAAAACAAAATGGTGTCAGTGCACTTTATCCCAACTTGAAGGCTAGGTGGAGCCAACACCATTTTGCTTTTACCTATCCACATATGTAATAATAATAATATTAATAATAATAATAATAATAATAATAATAATAATAATAATAATAATAATTAATTGTGTTTATATAGCACTTTTCCGGGGCTCAAAGACACTGACAATATGGGAAAACACAGAAACAACAAGCAACAGATAACATGAGCACATAGAACACAGAATTAACGAACAGGGAACAATTAACACAGCAATGTCCAGGGGGGGATGGAGGTGGCAGGGTTAGGGGAGATATGTGACACGTTCTAGTCTTTTGATTGGCAACCAATCAAATTGTTCAGACTTTTCTTATGTTTGCCTTATTCCAGCTGCTAAGAAGGCAAAGAAGTGGAGCAAACCTCTGAAGAAGCAGGTGTCCTCTCCCAATGTTCAGCGCAAAGAGAAGGCAGCAGAGAAAGTGAGCATCATTCTGTAGTGTACTTATGAGATGATTGTGCTTCCCTTGGATATAAGAACTGCTGGGGTTTTTTAAATGCCTATTTCATTCTTACAGACACCTTCACGAGACAACACACCATTCACGTGAGTTCAGCTATACTGTATACTCTATTGTATAGTGTGCACAAAGATCTTGAGTCTGCATCTCTCATAACACCAATCTTATTTGGTGTCTGTCCATCTTGGTTATGATGCAGCTGCCTTTATACATTGGTTGGTCAACATTACAATTTACTCAATACATTTTGAAATGTTATTCATGAATAGAAAGTTGCTGTCATTATGCATGAGGATTCATTTCAGTTCGTTTTCAGTTCAATTCACTTTGTGTGCATTTTTTAAAAAATGTGTTAGAATGTGTCATATTTGAATTACTGAGGTAATTGGAACTGTGCATTTCCAGAGTGAGTGCCCAGAAGAGCAAATGGGACAGCTCTCGCTCTATGCGCTACAACCAAGATGCCCAAAGAGAAGAAGGTAATGTCTGTGTGGCGTGTGTGCTTGTGTGCGATACTGCAGTTGTTCTTAACTTTACTTTATGTTCACTATTTCGTTTTTATTGATTTAACTATTTTCTTCTCCCTATTTCTTCTTCTCTCTCTTTCACCTCCCATGTTCTCTTCTCTTCTCTCCCCCTCTCTGTCCCAGACCAGCGACGTATGGTGGATATTATTGGTCATCTCACTAAAATGAGATTTGGGGATCAGGAGCAAAGCAAGTCCAAGGACATAAAAGAGGTGCGTGGCGTGAGTGTCCACTCTTGATGACATCATCGCACCCTCTCTATACTAGATGTCTATGTCTCTATACTAGATGTCTATGTGGATTTTGTTTTACCTTTGCTGTCAAAAGCGGAACTGTAATCTACATGGCAAAGGAATGAACTGTTTTCTGTAGACTGTCTATTTTTTAATAGTCTAAATTGCTCCATGCAGAAATGTCAATACTTAGGAAATTTCCCCCCATGAGGTTGGTAAGACTGACGTTGGTTTTGAGACACTTGTGTTAGTGTAATCTGTGTTAGTGATGTATAATTTGTGGCTTTGTGAGCTGTGCTTGTATGAACTGTGGTCATGTTTGTGGTTAGGGTCATATCATGTGTGGTTGTGGTTGTTACAGCATGCGGGGGGAATCTACTCCAGACTGGAGGCTCAGTTCAAAAGCCCGTCCCAGGCCAGTGGCCGACAGGGAAGCTCTGAGAAGACCCTCAGGTACGACTTTGTTGGAGCCCAACCAATATTGGGTTTTTGAGTCTGATGCCACTATGAATTATAAATGCTGTAAATGCTGCTTTAACATTTAAACAGGGTCTTTTATTGAAGCGCATTTTTGAACTGTCTCTTGTTCCCATTCCACTCCGATGCTATTTTGTTTAGTTTTAGGTTTGAAAATGTACCGATACATATGCCTGTAGAGGGCCAATATTGGTTAAGAATATTATTGAACCAAATACTACCTTGCAAAAGTATTCACCCCCTGTCCCATTTTCATATGGTGCCAAATTCATTTAAGATAAGAAAAAGAAAGTCAACTTATAGCATAAGTATTAACCTTATTTGCTGTCACACCCCTATGACACAAAGGTATTCGTTTGCAAAATGTTGTTAACTATTATTCGTTCATGGCGAGATAGACTTGCATTTGAGCTAGGCTAATTGTAGGACTTCCACAACCAAGGGGTAAAAATGTGTCCAGTACACTGGGTAGATCAGTGGGTAGAACACTTTTTATTTGAATTCCAGGCCTATAGCCAACAAAATGTGAAAATTAGGCAAGTGGTGTGAATACTGTCAAGGCTGTATCTGCTCCATATACATGCATGTTACATACATGTATACATTCAGTCTTAAGTAACACTCAAAACATTACAGTATGTTTCTTTTCTTTCATATTTCCCCACTCTTTTACTGTGAATCTGTCTGTCTTTTTCCTCAGTCTCTCACCTTCATTTAATCTGATATTTTCTGTTCCTATTTTCTGTTCCTATTTCCTGTCTTCTCTTAGAGCAAAGACACGCAGTCAACCTCGGCCCACATAGATGACAGAAAGAGGAAACGTGTGAGAGAAATATGGAAGATGATTGTGGAGCGATAGAAAGAGGAAACGTGTGAGAGAAATATGGAAGATGATTGTGGAGCGATAGAAAGAGGAGGAAAAAGAAGATGAGGATCAATCGGGACAGATCCTCATGCATCATGAACTCTTTGAGAACGATTAACCCCAAATGGGGAACTTTGCAACAGCTACTGCCCTTCGCTGTCTCCTTGCTTGTTCTAAGCTATCGCCCCTGCAACTACTAAGGTCCTAGTTTGGTCAACTTAAGCCCAGGAGGCCTGTTTTCTTGATGGGGCTTTGTGGCCCACTGAGTCCAGTCAAGCCCTGCTCAGCCCAGTTCAACCTGACCCTGGTGTATTTGTATTGATCACCTTCTATCCCATTCGCTTTCGCTTTACTATATCGTCATGGCAATAGATTGGTGGCCACTAGCCCGTGTCTTGGTCTGCTGTATCCCAGCATTAGATCTCATTAAGTCAATCAAGGTCTTAGAGTTGAGTAATGTGTTTTAGTGCTGGACTAGAGTTAAAACCTTCCAACCCTATAGGTTGTCCAGGACCAGGATTGGAGACCACTGGAATAGCTAGATCAACCTGTATACCATAGAAACTCCTCCTAGGATGAGAAATTAGGAGCAATAAAATGTCTGATGCTATGTCTGTTAGCACCATGAACCACTGGGACCAAGATAACATGGATTAGTCTCTCTCTAACTGGTGGTCACAGTATACTTCAAGCACTGTCTATAAAGCCTCTCAATGAGCTATGGAGGAAATGCACATATTGCTGTGATTATGAAAGCATACAAGTCTTCAATTTCACAAAAATTCAGACGCAGAAAGACTTCAAATGTAAACTACGTTCCAAAATGTCCTTTTGTCCCCCTTCACCCCCCCCTCTATCCCCCCTTCAGCTAAAGCGCACCTTTCGTCCGAAGCTCATCGAGGGACCTTATAGACGGCGTTTTATGTATGTTTATACTATGACCATCAGACAGTAGGCTAGGATGAACTGTGCAGTCGAAAATAAAGTGACAAATGATGGAATTGCATCTTTCTCTTGTGACTGTGTTCACTGTCAGTTCATTTGTTGAAGACCAGCTTTATTCAATTATACTACTTTCCAGTAGATGGCAGGATAGCTTCTGAGAAGGTACAGTGCGAGGTGTTCAGTAGGCCCATTAGATCATCTTTGCCTCACTAACCCCCACACCAAAGACACTAACCTAAGTTGGACTCATGATAACTTTGCTAAACACATTTGTTATGATATTCATATCTGTCTCTTTGGCTTGAGGCCTTGTACAGGGATAAAGCAATGTATTCATCCAACCACAATAGACAAGGTATATCATCCAAGATCAGTCTCAATGTAATGTAAAACAACATTTGTTTTAGGGGATGATGGGGGGGGGCCTTTCTTCTTCAGCGTATGGGTTGTTGTTTCCTCTCCACTTCACCAGGCTCTGGGCCGAGGGGCTACCCTTTTACCACCCCGAGACCTGGTTGAGGGGCTCCCCGGGCTATATTTCTGGACACCCCTCCAGAAGCCACGTCATGGTCTCGTCATCTAATACCGACAGACCGTGCATTCCGTTGGGTGGGTGGTACACCGGGCAATCCAGGATGACATGGTCTGCGGTTTGGTCCTCTGGGGGGGCCTTGATCGTGTGTATGTGTGTGTGTACACTTTTTTTTCCCTTAAGTGCGACAGTGATTGCCTGCTGGTGTAGGTATCTGCTAACTAGGGCTGCCACGACTAGTCGACTAGTCACGACGACGTCGACTACCAAAATCGTCGCCGACATATTTGGTAATCGCCGTAGTCGCATGTTTTTTTGGAGCTGAAATATTATTTTTATTTTTTATTTTTTTTTTTCCTAGCACCAGGGGAGCCCCCCCTCCCAAATGTCGTTGTTTGGTACCTGTACTATATCAATGACAATAAAGACCATTCATTTCATTCGATAAGCATTAGTTTTTCTTCCCTGAAGCTGCCACTGGCTAGCGTCTCCCAGTGTCTTTGATGTACATGCGCAGTGTCGGTCATCCGGGGCACACGTGACTTCCCCGGAAAAACAAACAGAGAAATGTCTTCCTGTCCTCGTACCTCTAAAGTGTGGGAGCATTTCAACCACAACGTTGAAAAAAAGAATGTAAAATGTAAAATTTGCAAAGCTGAACTCGCTTATCATGGCAGCAAGTCTATGATGCGCGAGCATCTCAAAAGGAAGCACGTTGTGGCAGATGACGAGGAAGAAGATGGCTCGTCTCGGTAAGCTAGTAAGCTAGCTTGTTATTGGCTAACGATATCGTTACGTTAAAAGCCTTCTTTCATTATTTTACGTTATGTGCTGTAACGTTGTCATCAAAGCGATACTTATCAAATAGCTAAAAATGTTGTCTTAACGTTACAGTGCTAAGAAGGCGCGTTCTACTATGAGATGAGTGAAGCAAAGCAAAACTTTTGTACTCTGTACAAGTATTTATTTTTGTTTTTGTATTCTTTTGGTTGCCTAGTGCCTAGCCTACCTCATTTTACTCAGCAGTTTGCACTTTCTACTACTCTTTACATTACATTACATGCAAGTGATGGCAGAAATAAATCTGCAAAGTTCATTAAAATATCTATTTTTGAGTGAACAATCATTTTAATTGTCTTCATTTTTAGTTAGCACATGCCTACAACAACAACTAACAACTTCAAGCTACATTTAGAAGCTGATTTAGAAGATGATAGCTAAATAAGAGCGATTGAGTAATCTGTAATTTATGATCCGATTAGTCGACTAATCGTTAAAATAATCGGTGACTAGTCGACTATGAAAATAATCGTTTGTGGCAGCCCTACTGCTAACTATAACATCCTCCTGCGAACATATTCAGGAATATTGGTAAGCTCAGCGTGGACTCTGCACACTGGGGAAAACCTGGCTCCCTGTTGAAGCAGTGCACTCATGCTGCACCCTGACAGCGGATGCCTGGAATGGTTCCCTAAAACTGGGTCAAGGGGGAGTAGGGCTCCAGTTACCCCCAGAGCACAGCACCCTGTGTCGGGAGAGTTTTAATGGTCATTTCAGCACAAGCTCATTTTAGCACATTCATGAATTATGACTGAAAAGGAACAGGAGCGTTTTAGCACTATACAAACAACCAGGGTGACCGTGAACAACTGTAAGGGATGCCTTGAATGGAGATGCCTTCTTTTTTTTTTTTTTACTTATAAGAAATTGAACCTAGAGACAGCTAAAAGTCTCAACTTTAACTAAAACATGTTCACGACAAATGTAACTTAGAGAAGGGGGATTTGTCAATAGAGATTTTTGTCTAATTAGCTGTGCTGGCAAGTACATAAGTATAAAATGCAGGGCCCCAGATGCAGGGTTACACACCAGGGCCCCGTCTAAAACAATCCCTAGCTCACTCACCCTATACACAAACAGATCTGAAGGGTCTGGATAGGTATAAGCAATATGGTAGCAGCTCCATCGTGCCATCAAAGACTTGGTGGATTTTTTTTTTTGGCCATCTTGCTTATTCCTATTAAGACCTGGCAGATGTACACATATTGTACCAGGAGTAGGAGACATAGTGGTTTCTGGTGGTTTCTGGTTTCACCACGTCACTCTCCTGTCTGCCTGACACAGAAGTCCTAGAAGCCTCTTAGCCAATGACTTGCCCTTTTGCGCAAACATTCCTCAGATTTAAAAAGAAAAGAAAAAACTAAACAATTCTCTCTCACACACACACACACACACACAGAAATAATAATAATAACAAAAAAATAGGTAGGAAAACAAAAAAGCATCCAGCTCTGGGATGGGGATGGACCAAACAAACATACATTTGGATTAGAGGAACAGTTCAGAAAAGATATCACACAAACAATCTCCATATAAAAAACACACTGTAAAAAGGGCCACAGGGTGACACGGTGTCATTTAAATATTGGCATTGTTTTGGTCGACAAGCCTCCACTCTGTCCTCCGCCTGTCCTGCCGCACACCTGCCTCTATCGGTTCAGATTCTGTGTTGGTTACTTTTCTTTGTTTCAACGCCTGTACAGTTTGGTTCGCTGCTCAGTCGCACATCTCCTCTGGGATCTCGTGGGGGTTGAGGATACCCGGCACGGACATCTGCAGCTTGTGTTTCTCCTCCTGCGCCTGGCGCAGTGACGACTCCCGCTCCTCCAGGAACAGGTCTGTGGTGTCCTCACCTGCAAACTCCTACAGAGAGGGGGTGTGTGTGTGTGGGAGGGGGACGCGTATCAGTGTACTGTGCATGAGAGAGAGACAGAGAGACCCCTGGCCCTGCACTCGAACAGTTATTTATAGAAACCATACCTCAGCATCCAACCATCTTAGCTCACTAAGGAAAACAACTTCTATCCATCTATCCCTTCCCTTTAATGTAGGCTTATGGCGCTGCTTGATTGGGGGGGGGAAACATTGAGTTACCTTCACTTAGTCTTTTGAGAATTATTTTGTTTAGAAAGGGGATCCATTCATTAAAACATGTCTAAAACACTTGATTTCTGTCACACTGGGATGCCTACTTTAATTTTGAGGTAACTATTAGTTACTTCCAGGCTCTATAATCCACTTCTGAATTTGAATGTTGAATTGTGACGTCATCAAAGGTGGTCTTAGAAAGGGACTCTCACCTTAATCTGGACCAGGAAGTCTCTAAGGTGCTCCTTGAAGGCAGGAATATCCTGGTTTAGGCTGAACAGCCCGGTTACAAACACCTTCACCTGGGCACTGAAGGAAGGGACACATAACATTATGAGACAACATACTATTGGCTGGCATAAACATCATCAACAACACAGCAAATACACAGAAGACACTCGAAACCTAAGTTAGGAAAAAAGAGAATGTTAAAACTCACTCCTGTAAGTGGGAGAAGGCTGTTTTGAGCAGGTTGGCCACGTACTCCTGGATGAACACCTGGTTGTTGACAGGGCTGGAGGGGTTGAGGGTGGTGTTGATCTTACCCTCCTCCACCAGGTTGAACATGTAGGCCAGAATGGACGCGTGCATGGTCAGGCCTGGAAGACACGAGCACAGAACCGTACGGAGTCGTGAAATAGAGACATGGCAGACGGCAGAAACCCAATGACACAGGCTTGAGTTACATGAACACTGTGTTTTCATTACTCTGTGCAGCCCGGAGGCTAAAATGTTGTGATGCTTTCGTAATGTAACACTAATGTAAGACTGATATAGGTGGTGCAGGACATGGGAGGGTCAGTGGACTTGGGGAGTTGGCAAAAACACGCAACATGACGTTGATGTTCAATAGGCAAAAAATGAAATAGACTCATTTGATCATACTAGGCAGCAGTTGAGGTATCTCTCATACCACCAGTACATCCTCTATTAATATGTGGAAGCAGGCCTTGTGTATATTCTCGCATTACTATATTCTGTGAGATATATTCCCTAAAACATTGACCAATGTTGCATACATCCATCACCTCCACTCTCTGTGGCAGTGACTGTATGTATGCACACGCTCACCAGCAGTGTGTGACGTGTCTGTGACTACAGAGAAGATGTGCTGCAGGATGTCACAGAAGTAGGTCTGGTAGAAGCTCTGGGCCGCCGCCTCCTCCTGGCCCACGTTCTGCAGCAGCGTGTACAGGACCTGCAGACCTGGGAGGAGACACGCAACACACACACTTACTACACACGCAACACACACACTTACTACACACGTAACACACACACCTACTACACACGCAACACACACACTTACTAAAGAGGGACCGTACTGGCTGATCTGGACTCCCCAACCACACGTACAGTACATATCGTGACACGTTCTAGTCTTTTGGTCCGCATATCAGCAACCAATCAAAATGTTCCGACTTTTCTTTTGAAACACGGAACTACGTTTCAACGTTGTCGAGATTCTCGACACAAACTCGCTAGTCAAGCCAAAATACTGCAACAACGCAATGGATTCGGAGAGTAATTCCCACTGCTACCTAGTTAACTAGTTTTACTTTGTTAGCAGGCTCACAAAACAAGCTGTGTTAGTTGACTAGCGATGTGTCATTGATTTTCAACAACCACGCGGAAATGTATTCAAGTTTTTTTTCCGATCAGATCCCGATATGCGGACCAAAGCATTAGAATGTGACACGTATGACACAATGTTGGTTTAACTTATCCTCACCCGTGTCAGCCACATTCCGCATGGTGTGTTTAAAGGCCCAGATGTTGGAATCTAACACCAGTTTAAACTGGGCAGGTGGGATCGCCAGGAATGCTGGAAAGCAGTGGGAGTTGACGGCCTGCAGCAGGTAGAAGAAGTGCGTCCTGTGCTCAGGGTACTCCTCAAAGTCCTGGAAAAACCATGAAAGACAAGGCAAAGGGACATACTGTACAGATGAGACCCAGGTACATAAGCAACAGACTTCGGCGTTGAGTTTGTAAAACATTTTCCTACCCTCAATCACCACCTACGTGCATTCCTCACTCGGTAACTTTATTTTTGAACTTTTAAACATCCCACCCAAAACAGGCGGCCTCGATCACCATTCAAAGCCGTCAGCTAGATTCTCAAACGGGGTGTGTAATGTGGAATAGGGATTCATGCTCTGTATTCCATTTCTATATGCAACGTTGTGAACATTTTGCCTAACTGAATGCACCCCATGGCAACATGTTAAAACGTATCCCATGTTAAGGTGATCATACTCACTTTATTGATCATGTTGAGGGTGCATTCGAAAACAGCATCAAAGATCTGGGGGATCTCCCCTGTGATGTGGCCGCCTAGTTTATTGACGATGGTCGCCATGGTGCTGAGGACCTCAGGTTCTCTGGCGGCAGGGACGTTTCGCTGGTAGTCGATCAGAACCGCATCCAACAGTGGCGGGACAAACTTCTCTCCCACCTAGAATGCCCCGGAAAACATTGGATTGGAACAGATCAACACGACTACACTGAAGAGCATTCCTAACAGGTTGTTTTAGGACAGGCTTTGTGGGTTTAAGTCTCCAACACTAATGTCTCTGAGACTATTACACCAGGGTTTACAGTCTTATGGACCCACACTGTGTACACTGGATTTCAGTCCAGCTGAAGATCATTTAGACTCTAATGAGTGTATATACTTGGTTGACAATGGAGTAATACCACTTTATATTTGGGATTATAATAGGGTAAACGCTGCACTGAGCTCATAAATTAGTTATAAGCCTAACCTTCAAAAATCAATGAGCCGGTTTCCCAGATTGCATTTGTTCTCTAGAGGGGGCATCTAGGCAAGGGCTCACAGCCATTATGAATGAATGAATGAATGGTCTTTATTGTCATTGCTATAGTACAGGTACCAAACAACGAAATTTAGGAGGGGTGGCTCCCCCGATGCTAGGAAAGAAAAAAAAACAAAACTATAAGAACACAAGAAGGGAAGGAGCTGGTTTACATAAATAAAGGCTATGTACACTATCCACTATACTATACTGTACAGATAGACGACTAGGGTTGTCATATTGCACATAGTGTTATTGCACATTCATTTGAAGTGTCGCAGTTTGCAGGCTAGAAATGTACATATTTGTGCCTCAGCACTACACTTTTTTTTTTTTTTTTTTCCAGTCCATTATAGGTGACCCCGGCAATTAGGGGTTTAGTGCCTTGCTCAGGGACACGCTGCGAGCTGCCGACTTTGCGATCATTAGTTGCCAGCTCTACCAGTTGAGCCACAGCCCCCCCCCCCCCAAAAAAAAAGCAACCACAATGGAGATATCCCATTGAAAGACTGATTCAGTCCAGGACTTTGGGTCAGGAAAGCTATCCTAATGGAAATATCATTCATTAAAAATTCCATTTGAATAGCAGGAAATCAAACAGATGATTTGTGCGACTAATAGGTCAGGAGGGTTTATAAGACAATAGTGCTGAAGACAACGGTGTCTTGCATCACTGCCGAAAATCACAGCATAGCATGGCATGTGTGTAACAGTTCAGGCATGGTTTCCTGTTTGATCTAAAAATAAGGTCGATTTTCATTGAAACATCTGTGTTTTTCATGGATGTTTGGAGTAGAAATATCGGTGTGCAGCTTCTCACCATCTGTGGATCGTTTGATCGGCTAACCCAGCCCGATATCAGTTTCAGCGTCTCTCGTTTCACCGTCCTCATACTCCTTATCAAGGGCTGTTTGGTCACCATCTCTCCTACGACAAGAGACACACACACACTAATGTTATATATTGAACGTGTTCTTTTTGAGCTAGGTGAGCCACTGTAGTTAGATGAGAAAGGCCTTATAGGTAATGAAGTGTTCCCCTGTCAGAGGAGTAAGTGGTGCCATGTCTGTACACCGGCGTTTGTTTCTCTAAAGCTCTATGTTGTTACCAAACGTTTTCTCTGCCCCCATTCCTATTTGGGAATTATACGTCTAAAAGGGTTTAGACATAACAACTAGGGCTGTCACATCGTGTTACTCTCTGCAGAGTGGAGGCCAAATATTGCCAAATACAGCCAAAATATTGTGAATTCTTAAGACGCATATGAAAAAGTGTTCATTAATTTTGATGAGGAAAATAAAAGAGAAAATACAATAAAAAGCTAACAGGTTCCAGGTGTTGGAACATATTTTTGGGGAAAATGTGACCACCATAAAACACACACACACACACTTCAGTTTGACAGTGCTGTATACTGTATATGCACGCACGCACGTGCACACACACACACACACACTTCAGTTTGACAGTGCTGTATACTATATACGCACACACACACACACACACACACACACACACACACACACACCGTTGGTCTGAATTGATTGATTGAAAACCTTTATTGTCCCCAATGGGGAAATTTTGTTGTCAAACAGCTCAGTTAGGGCAGACAGAAAACATTCAATAAAATACATAAAACAGTGCAGGCTCAATAAGTAAAAAGTTCCAAGTTCCAAAGTTCCAGCTCCAGGTCTCCCCCACCCTGCAGGGCCTGGTTGTAGAGTCGGAGTGCAGCTGGAACAAAGGACTGTCCAAATCTTTTTGTACTTTGACGGGGGAGAACAAATCTGTGGCTGAACTTGCTCCTCATCCCCGCCAGCTCGCAGTACATCGGGTGGGAGGGATTGGCCAGCATGGCCGCCAGTTTTTTCCCCATCCTCTGAATGGCAGCTGAGATGTTTTCGCTCAGACACTTGTAGACGTTGAGCATGTCCAGGTAGATGCGGTCCAGCTGAAGGACGAAGGGGTGGCCCACGGCCTTGCAGGCTCTCACTTTGGTCTTCAGGATGCTGCCCAGCTGTTTCACCGTTTCTGGGTCCTTCAGGATGTCCACATTCTATCATGGTGGGAATGGGTACATTAGTACATTTATTTTCAAATTGAAAAGGAGTGGCGTAAAGTCACCCAACAGCAATGTGAAAGACTGGTGTAGAGCATGCCAAGACGCATGAAAGCTGTGATTGAAAATGCAGGGTTATTCCACCAAATACTGATTTCTGAACTCTTCTAAGTTAAAACATTAGTATCGTGTCGTTTAAAAAAGAAAAAAAGAATCTGTCGGGCTCTATATCCAGTATAGAACATAGCTGGTCTGTGTCTCACCTTGGTGGCCTGTTGGATGATGCTGTCCCACACCTGGTTGGGTAGCAGCATGTACTTCTCTATCAGGTGCTCCTGGACCGCCTGGTCCGTCTGAGCCCCGATCATGTAGCCTACCGCCTCATAGAACGTGAGAACCTGGAGACACCGACGACCACACACCACACACACAACATGAACATAGAGAGGACAACGGTTAGCACAACAACTCATCTAGGAATCATGAACAGACACTGAAAGACTTTTTTGTTCACTAGCAAGTCTTTATCTCGTTTTATTTCTATCATTTTATATTCGTTATTTGGAACAGGTGTGTTGGTCAAAAGCCTGCTAACCTAAAAGCTACCCAGGACAGCTGATGAACCCTACATGAGTCCATCTGTGTCTAGGCTGAAGCTGACCTGTTGTGGTTGGAGGTCACAGATGATGGTGTTGATGTTGTTGAGGATCTCGTCGATGAAGGGCATCACCTCGCCCACCTGCACCTGGACAAAGTGTCGCCTGCACTTCTGAGCGATCTTGATGAACGTGTCGCACGCCATGTCTTGTACACCGTCATGGGTCACTTGAGGAGGGAGAATAAATAAGAAACAGAAAAAGAGACTGAGACAGCACTAACACACAATCTAAAAACCACCGATACCCTCTTCCTCACTAACACCAACGACCAGATGCAGTGGTTTCCTCACCGTGCATGAACTCAAACAGCTTGTTGACCACGGTTTTGAGGAACTTCCAGTGGGCTCTGAGAAATCGAGGATACTGGCCAAAGATGTACATGATGTTGGAGGCTATGATGGCCTTGTTGTCCTTCCCTCTCTTCTGTTCATACAGCCCCCGTAGATCCTGTGAGACACACACACAGACGAGTGGTTAACAAAGCGGTCCAATTTCCCACGAATCAAGCAGTATCGGGTCTAATTGTTATTTGGATTGCTTTCTTTTTCAAAATTGCTTTCTAAAAAATGTGTTAAACATAGGGATGGGAACCGATAACCGGTTCCGTTGAGAACCGGTTCCAAATTGTTTGATGCATTGGAATCGTATGCCTCAGAGGTTATTGATTCCTCTTATCGATGCCGGCATGTTTTGCGCGTGCGCTCACAGTTGCTCATTACAAAAACGTGTGCGTCATGATGACGTCAAACTCTTTTTTTTAATTAATGTTCAAATATTATACACTGTGTTCAGAGACGCGAGATAATAAAACAGCTGCGTTAACTCTGAAAACCTGTGTTGTTGTAGTGCCTGATAAGACATTTTATTTATTGAGAAGACATTTACTTTTACTTTTGTGACATAATTTGCACCACAGCTAGCCCCTCCTCATCACAGATGTGGACAGGAAATAACTGTGATTGGCTTGAACCCTACCTGAGGGCGGGACTGATTACCTGTGTATAAAAATCCATGTTTCTTCTCTGTCTGGACTTTTTCTGAGAATGATTTGACTGACAGACTTTGTCTGTCATGCTTGTAAACTATTCTCCTTTTGCATAAGACAATTAAATACCGTTTCTATACAATTTGAAGAAACCAGGCTACCTTTCTCTATTTTCTATTTAGATACTTAAATATTTCCCTAATAGTTGTCCTACTTTTTTTTTTCTACCCAGAAAATGTATCAGGAATCGATCAAGAATTGAACGGATAAGCAGAATTGATAATAGGGTATCAATAGCACCTTATCTATTCCAATCCCTAGTTGTACACATAAAGATATATCTTTATCTTTTACATTGAAAAAATATGTAAATTTAAGTTATTATTAAATGCAGTGTTATTTTGTTAAATGCATAGTACAATAAAGTGCAAACTTAATCAAGCACACATCAAATACTAAGTAGCCGATTTGCCATATTAATCCAGGTCTGAAATTGAGCCACATTAAAGCCTATTTAATCTCCACAGTGCCCTATAAACCCCTCCCCATCGTCCCTACCTTGATAACAGTGAGGAGGAACCTCTTCTCATCCTCCTCATGCATGGCTCCACTAATAGATCCTATAGCCCAGCACAACGTGTTGAGGTTCTTCCATGACCACTCTGTCCCGTTGACCTGGTTATGCAGCTTCTCTGTCATGATTCGTTCTGTGTCTGCATAGTCCAGATGGGTCAGGTACACTGGAACATTGAGGGTTAGGGTTAGAGGTCAATAGAATACTGGACACCCTCCACCATGGTGGGCTGCTTAGGAGATACTCCCAAAGACGGAAGGAGGCAATGATGAAGAGATTCAGTCAGAATACAGTAATGGATTTGTGGAGATGAATGTGCACGCACACACGCACACCACACATACGCCACACACACACACACACACACACACACACACACACACACACACACACACACACACCGAGAGTCTCTCTCATGTTCTTGTAGAGGTTGATGGAATCTGTGTCCTTCATGAACTCTCTGACCACTTCCCCCTGGTCGTTCTCTACTACGAGGACCTCCTCTGGCTTGGCCATCCGACTCACCATCAGTGTACGCACCTGTTACGGGAGATTACAAATTGTCAACACACACACACACACACGGCATGTGGCAACTCACACATACGCTGACTACATGCCAACGCACACACAAACCCTGATCACTTGACCGGCCACACGCACACAGCGTGCGCCGTTGGCTACGTGTGTGTGTGTGTTCACACATTTTTAACTGTACTAAAAGTAACTCCATGGATATGATGTCACCATGCGTTCCCCCACACTGCAATCTGTATGAAATGGGAGCCTTACTGTGTGTTCCGTAGGCTTCCATTTAGTACAGATTGCACTTGGTCATGGTGACATCATATCCATGGAGTTTTCAAAGTGAAATTCCAACTGCCTTTCATATTCCATTGCTTATTCAGTTACGTTTTTTTCTTTTTTCTTTTTATGTATTGAACACAGTTAAACATGTGAGCCGTCCCCACAACTTATTGAGACACAGAATTTGTTCCAGAAATGGTGGTGTATCTGAATAATTAATACTCATTCATCAAATAAAAAAGAATCCAAGCATCCATATCATCTGATGCATGTATAATCATGTATAATCTGTCTATGTTGTTGTCTGATGTTATGCTTTGTGGTTTTTGTATTCTGCCTAGGGACTACATTTTTATTGACGCGTTGATGTGTGAAATGTTGATTAATGTGCACTTTTCCTGTCAACAAAATTGCTAAATGAATTAATAGATAAATGCCTCTGGCAGTTTGGACAGGCGGAGTTGTATATTTTGAGCAAGTAATTTCACACACACTGACACTACGGTGCATGTATAGGCTACATGGGTCTTTCCTCACCTTGGAGAGCACGGGAAGGTAGAGCTGTCTGCGGGGCGGGACGTCAAAGTGCTGGCTGCCTGAGAGCAGCGGGGAGGTGGAGGTGGAGAAGGGGCTCTCTCTGTAGAGCTCGGCTGCCAGGTGGTTCCAGTACTCCAGGCAGATCTTGAAGATCTCCGTCTCCTCCACCTCCGACACCAGCAGCATGTAGTGCAGGGCCTGGGGGATGGAAAACATGGACATTTGCAGTTAAACGCAAAGAAGTCAATGGACTCGGATGAGAGTTTGACCACGTTCAGATAACGAAGAAATGTGAAGTGTAAACACAGGTATTGGTTATGTATCACATAAGTAGGTATAAACAATCTTAAACAATTCCATCATGTCGCTAAAGGACAATCCAGGCTTATTTCGATAAATGTCGCGAGATTTCCAACTCTTTTCGATTTACTTATCAAAATAAGCCTGGATTCTCCTTTCGCAACGTTGATGGAATACCCCCCTGATGACAGAAGATCGGAGTCAGATGTTTAGGACCGCTGGGTAAACAAAGGTTAGCATACAGTCTCTGGGGGCATGGATTCCTCTCACCTCCATAAGAGTCTCTCGGAGGTTCAGTCTCTTCTCAATGAGCTGGCCGTGCTCTTTGAGGAAGGTGCAGAGAAACAGGCTGAGGTTCTGGATGAAGTTCTGCTCGTCGTCTTTCCCATTGGAGTAGGCCAGCCGGATGTTGGTGTTCAGGGGAAGCATCTAGGGGAGAGAGACACGGAGGATCTCAACACCCAAGACATTTGTGTTTAACTAGCCTACAAACAAGTGTGTGTTTGACTGTGTGTGGGTCTTTAACACTAGGACAGCCGTGCCTGTTTCACCTACTCTTAAGGCTGCCTCGGGGGTCATGACCGTAGTCTTTAGAATGGGAAGCTGTGCCTCTTGTAAATTAGCCTGCCTCCTACACAGCAAAACTGCTAAATATACTATACTAGTTTATCCTGATGTGATTTCGAAAATGTAAGGATACTGGGTGGTAGAACGCACATATCTAGGAAAAGTCATGAAAGGAGGGTCCTGAAATTTGATCGAGTGCAAAGGTATACATTTGTCTTTTTACTCACTTGGTCAAATGACCCCATCCATGGCTGTTCTAGTGTTAACTATTTGAGGGAAATCACTGTGTGTGTGTGTGTGTGTGTGTGTGTGTGCCCACCTGTTTGAGCTGACACATAGTGAGGGTGAAGAGAGTGACGAACTGCTCCTCGTACTGGCTGACGCTCACGCCGGCGATCTCCGTCAGGCCCTTCACGTTGTCACGTTGCGGAACATTGGCACGTTCAGGAACTACAGGAAAGCAAAGTGAAACGGGTATTTATTTTATTTATTTAACTTTATTTAGCCATGTTAATGTTGGACAGGTAAACACTATGGTTATAACTCAACCTTGCCGTTTGAGAGGCTACCTGCAATTCTTGCTGCAGTGGTTACCAATATTTGGTATTACATATCATATCATATATTATTATATTGATATATGAATTATTAAATGCAATAATGGAGCACTTTGAGCTGCAACGTTTGCAGGAAAAGCGCTATACAAATAAAAAGTTATTATTATTATTATTATTATTATTATTATTATTATTATTATCAGATAGAGACAGTTGGCAGGGGACCAGTTTGGAACTAGGCAGTGACCATTAACTGGTGTCTGTATGTGAGTGTGTGTATGAGGCCTATGGGGGTACCTTGTACACAAGTGTGCTGATGAGTTTGGTTTCAAATATATATCCCAGAGGAATCCAGTTGAGAAATCGCAGGAGGGTCTCCAGAGTGGAATGGACCAGCGGGGCATTCTGAGAGTTTTCCTGGTAACAAAACATAGTTAACGGCCGACCAAAGACAAGGGGAGATCAGTGTAAATGGTCTGTTGTTGCAAAACACTGGGAAGGGGCTTCACCTACCATAACAAACTGGCAGAGCTGGAAAATGTGGGAGAATTCGTTGCACATGCTGAAAGAAAGAGGAAACCATAAAGTTGACAAAAGGACCATGGGAACTCTTTATGATAGTGGGCTCATGGGAAAGTGTGATCGGCGAGGAAATCATCAAACACATCGTTGGACAGATTACAATGCAATGGGTTATTCACACTTCAGCCGGACTGTTCTAACCATTTGCCCTGTTCACATCTGAACGTTCTACCATAGACTTCTGCACACCACTAAATGTCAGTCTCTCTTCAAATCAGGTCAGATCATACACTGTTTTTTCTCTCTCAATGGGTTGCCTCGTAACCAATCAGGTTACTAGTGTACAGGTGCCCAGATATGTGAGGTGAAATCTATGTGAGGTCCATATATATTCGCCTTAAGGGTGTGTACGGGGCAGTAGTAGCAGCACACCTGTCTTTGAGGTGCTTGGCCTTGACCTGGGTCATCTGGCCGCTGGAGAAGTCGAAGACCTCCTCGCTGAGCAGTTTGAGGATGATCATGTTGTTCTGGCACAGGCTCTCGCTGGTGCGGCTGGCGCCCACGATGTCGCTGATGAAGGTGGGCCAGTGCTTCGGCCACTCCTGCTTCAGGATCTGAGCGTGGTGGAGGGGAGGAGGGGTCAGAACACACAGCCCGATGTCAAGCTTAGGGGATACACACATGTACAGGATGTACAGGCACACATACACACGTGTAAAGTCAGACCATAGACCAACCATAGATGATCTGTCCAGAGACCAAAACAACGTCAGCAAAAACATTTAGGGACACAGTCAGTGGCTGGCTTTCCACAGTGGGAAAATGCATTTTCGATGGCGCTTACTCAGTACCTATTCAGTGCTTAAACCTCAGACTTTTTAGCTTCTTCTACCCCCCTGGTGCTTATGAGGCCAAACAGGGTTTTGCTGGGAAACACAGCAAACCTTCTTGCGACAGCATGTATGGATGTGCCATCCTGGAGGAGCTGGACTACCTGTGCAACCTGAATGGGCTGCAGGTAGCGCCTCGTGCTACCAGTAGTGCCAAGGGCACTAAAATGCAAAACTAGAGAAAAATCAGTCAGGAAGGAGAAGGAGAGAGAAATGGTCTGTGGCCACCACCTGCAAAATAATGTCCTTTTTGGGGGTTGTCTTGCTGTTGCCTCTCCTGTCTACCTGTTGTCGCTTTCATTTGCACCAAAGCAGGTGAGATTGATTAACAATCGTTTACGCTTCCTAACTGGACAGATCGATATCCCAGAAGTTTAATTGACTGTGAAAATTGAATTCATTTCCTATATTCTTGAGATCTAATTGCCCCCTCCCACACCTCAAAATTCTTACCTGAACAAGGATCATGTTCAGCTTTCCGATGTACACTTTTTCTTTCTGAAACACAAATCAGACTATCATCTAACACAGGCATAAACCTTAAGTAATGCTGTAAAAATGACAATGTTACAGATGTCATTAACAGTATGTCTCTGCTTGCTTACAGTCATTGTGAATGTAGATGCAAACCTAATTTAACTAGGTCTCTAATGAGCCTGATGTATGCTGGCTGTATCCTTCGTACTTTAAGACATTAATTCAAAACATAGAGACATATGATTGTAACTTTCCTTGATCTCCCAAAATCATAACAGATACATTTGGCATTACTCACCTCAACATTTGTTGCATCTGACGAAGTCTTGATAATAAGACCAACCACATGCTTTTTAATCCCTGCAAGCAGAAAGAACAAGACGTGTGAAAGTCTCCCATAAAAGGGAGAATGGTTCTATACAACCATCCCTTCATAGAGGGCTGCCTGGACCATCCCTTCATAGAGGGCTGCCTGGAAAACAACTATTGTGTCCATCTACAAATAACACCACCTTCTGGTCCAGTGCACATAGGTGAACCCTGAACAGATCATCTAGCATGGTGAAGAGGCAGTTAGCAGAGTGTTTTCCTCTCTCTAATCCAGTTTGCAGTCATGCATGCTGCAGATAGTCTTAACCCTGTGTTAACGCTGTGTGGCTTTGGAGTGGTTGAAGCTGCAAAGAGCTGTCTATGCCAGTTGCTTTACTGTCTTTGGAACTACTGATTACATACAAAGTAGAATACAGTAAAAGGTGCATTAAAGAGGCCCAATCATTTCTAATTGATGGACAATACATTGATGGCTACATATGCTGGCTACATTTTGACTTAGACAGATTATAACAACAGACAATAATCTATACAATATATTATATATATATATGCAGCAAATGTGTTGGCCGCCCAAAAAATGATGATAATGTTATCATTGGTGTCTGCCATGTTTACATTTTGTATAGACTTTTAACTGACCGTTCGTAAATTAACTGAAATCAGAGTGCTCAGAAATCAGCAGTGAGGTACAACTCTAAGGTAAGAGGGGGAAATGACATGCACTGCATTGGGTTTGCCACTTGAACAAACGTCAGGCATCTACAGTAAAGTGGGAAGTCACAGGTCAATGAGAAAACACATTGTAGGGGGGAACATGAACATGACTAACTTGATTAGTTCTATTTCTGTTGTCACATAAAAGAAAAACATCCAATTCCAATTACATTTCAGGAGTCTTATAAAAAGCCAGAGGTACAGCTCTTTCAAACCTTTTGTGTGATTCTTTTCCATCTTTCTTTTGTCTATGTCCAGATCACAGATCTATTTCCCTGATCTACATTGCAGTGAGAGCATTACTGGGTAAGGATAAATAGCAGCAAACAACAAATCAGTTTACCGAAAAAAGGAATGTCAGCCTAAGTAGTAAGGGAGAAAACATGGACTTATACACTTTCGTTGAACATGTCGGTTTATCATATCGGCAGTAATTAATACAACAACAAAACCTGGAAGGTATAGAGTTATAACAAACTTACTTTTTTAAGATTTTCAAAACAATTGGCTAATTGTCCGTTCTGTACTGCTGTCAGTTGACATACTCTACATAGGACTATAGACGCTAGTCACAGTGGATGGAGCTTTGGCTGCGTGAGGACAGACAGAGCTTCTATGATTAAGTGGCTCTTCTATGTCAACAATTGAGGAAACAAATAGATAATCTACCAAGATGCCCAGCCCTTACCAAGATCTAAAAGACCTCTAAACAAACAGAGCAGATAGATACTGCAAACCAAGTGTTTGCAAGTTTACCTTAGGATGCTACACTAGGCTTAACGTCTTTGCAATCCCAAAACAGCAGTTTAGGTCTTTTCCTCGTGTAAAGAAGTGCCAGGGTGCAGAATACAACCTTTCTGCAGTGGTGAATACAACCCAGCCAAGCAGAAAACCACCCGGCATGCTTAGCAGGGGACACCACTCAACTTGGCAACCGCACGATGGGCAGTAAAAGGAGTGTGTCTCTGGCACAATTAAGGCTTTTCACAGTGTCAACAGCAATATTCCAAAGGAGGTCTGAATGAATCTGCCCATAGTTTTTCCAACTATGAGCAAGTACACATCGCTCAATGTCATCATGGTCAACTCACACATCTAAAGGGATATTTTCACTCTTGTTTTCAGTCTTTTTAAAAAAAAAATATGACAGAAATAGTAGAGATTATGACAGGAAGGACGGGTGAGAGAGAGAGAAGGGATGATTGTTTTCAGTCTTGAGCAGGTAGAAGCCAGGTGGGTGAGCACAGCTTACCTTCGCACTGATTTCGGGGCAGAATCTTCCATCGCGTTTTGATAACCGTTTCCAGAATCTGCAGAGCATAGTACTGTAATGCATAACATACAGTCACACTCTCTCGCCTTAAGGCTACAGCATTAATTTACATTAAACTATTGTCAGAAGTTGACGAAATGACTTCAGTTGTGAACAACAGCAAATAAAGAGTCGAATATTATTATTATTATTAGTAGTAGTAGTAGTAGTAGTAGTAATGTTTACTTTTTGCGCCAGATGATGCAGCGCGAGCTGATCGTATTTCGCGGTAGCGCTCCTTGGGTGCGTTCGTGCATTTGCTCTGAGAGCGCCGGAACGCACACTGGGTTCAACGTCATAAACGGACCAAGTAATTTGATTGGACAACAGGCATTCCATGAGTGCTGATCAGATTTCCAGAGCGTATTTACGAACGCACCCCTTGTTGTTCAGCGAGTGTCCTCGCGAGGGAGCAGGAACTGTGCAGCACACAAGCTCAATAGCGGCTCGCCGGCTGAGGTAAAACTGTTTGTGACTTTAGTTTAGATAATATTATAGTATATATATTATATTGTCTCATGTCAGTGGTGTCAATATTTACCAGAACACATAACAGCTTGTGAAGGAGCATTTAAAGCTCAGTAAGGCAACAATTTCAAAGGTTTATTGACAAGTGCCATTCTCCTCAGCTAGGTAAGTTCATGCAGCTATCCTAGCCAGCAACTTTTCAGTTTGTGGCTAACCACCAAGTTTAACTAACTAACTATTTCCTTTCGCTTCTAGATTATTTGCGGGACAATAAAGGCTTGACAGTATTCCAGTTATTATGGCGAAAGTGACAAGGAAATTCACGGTGACCCACAAGTATCACCGCAGACGCCGGCCGTATCCTGTCAGAACCATGACGACCCGCAGTCAGTGTCGTCAGGTTCGGGCCAGCGACTGTTTCTTTGAGCGGCTGGCCCCCGAGGTCTTTGACATGATCCTGGACAGACTCTCTGGTGGGTTCTGTTTGCTTTGGACATTTTTCAGGATGGGTGAATTATGATTATTTAGATGAGACATATCTATGAGGCTGAACTATTCTGATTGAAGCCGTTACCAGGGGCAGGGTACTAAATGGTCTTACATATGTATAGCTCGAATGACGTGCATCTGAATTAATGAGATGTTTCTCCCTGCCTCATTGTTTGTTGTGGTAAAGTGTTGCAGATCAGTGTGTTGAGCATGGTGTCCAAGGCCATCAGTCGCTACATCATGGGCTATGTCTCCACTCAGACCTGGAGGAAGAGGACCATCGTACAGGGGTGTCATCACTCCACCGAGGTGTCCTCACTAGAACACTACACATCGCTGGGTGAGAGGCTCCTCAACAGCTTTATTTGATTAATTTACCTTTATTTTACTTAGTTGGTTGGCCAAGAACACACATGTTTATAATAAACAAATATTCAGAGCCACATTATTTCTGCTGTAATTCTTTATCAGGTAGATAGACCAAAGTATTATTTCTATCTCCTTTCATAGGGGGTCCGATGAGGAAAGCAAGTGGTCCTGGTTGGCAAATATAGTCACTATGTTACATTCTTGTTGTTTTTGCTCATTGTTTTAGGTTTATTGTTCAAGAGATGTACCCTCTTGCTGCCAACAAAGGATAGGCTAACGTTCATATATAGCAAGTTTTCACAGGTAAGACAGAGAGGTGAGGGAGGACAGATGAGGCAATGTTTAGCTGTGTGTGCTCTACAAACATTCTCACATTTCTAAACAAACCAAACAGTTGACAACATTGAATAGATTGTTATTTTCTAGTTAACCTTACTTAGACTAACACAGTTGTTACCTCCCACTCAGGTTCCTTGCTTCATGATGGAAGAGTGCATTCAATCAGTGCAATGCCAAGGCTTCTCCAGCTATGGAGTGTTTCTACAGGTGAGAGCCTAGTTACAAAGAACATCAGACAATTTAATATCAAAGGCTGAATCCTGTATTGAGATGGTTAATGTTTGACTGACAGACATTGATAGCCGGCTGGAATGAGCTGGAGTGTCACAGAGTTTTCAACTTCCTGTGCGACTTCACAAATCTACCGCAGAAAATCATGTCAGTGGTCACAGGAAAGCCAGGTGAGTGTCTGTCCCTATAAGAGAGAGAGAGAGAGAGAGAGAGACAAACAGAAAGGCTAATTGAAAGAGTGTGAGAGACGTGAGTGATCCGTATGTCTTTTTTCTCCCTCAGGTTCATGTCAGCTGTTAGAGCAACAGATCCGTCTGTTCTGCAGACAGGTTCTGTTGGACCCCTGGAAGAACCGCAAGCACACTCTGTTCTGGCTGACCCGCATCCTGAAACCCTGGCCCATTGTCAGCCAAGCCCGGCTGCTGTTCATCCTCTACGGACCACTGCTACCAGACGGTGAGAGGGACAACATGGGCCTTCTCGGTTTCTACCTTAAAAAAACTGGTTGCACTTTTGTACAGTATATAAATCACTTGTTAGTAATTACATGGTGAAATTCTAATGTTAATAATAACAAATGAAATGCTTGTTTTTTGGTTGGCCAGAGTTGCAAGGGAAAGTGTATGTGTAGTGTAAGGGAATGTTCTTTCCAGGTTCGCTAGGCTGGCAGGAGCAGCTGCGTGCTGGGGTGGCCCAGCGGGACCTGGCCAAGGCTCTCATCCTGCTAAACAGCGACCTGGAAGCCAAAGATTGGACCACCGACACCATAATGGCCATCCTGGAGGAGCTCATAGGTAACTGCAGTAGCCCAGAGGACTTGGCAACTTTTAATGATTATATTTTACACACCCAGGAATGGTAGACAAACCTTTTACACTATTTTGTCTGTATACTGTATATACTGTATGTCTGGTCAGTCCACACGTACAGTATGTACCATTACCATAGGATTATAGATTTCACTAAGCAAATGGTGCGATGATGACTGATGTATAGATGATTCACTTACCTTAAGCCTGGTACACATATAAGGATTTTCTGATTATCTGAGAAGGACCCCACACATGAAGATAAAAAAATCATGGATTGAACAGTCTTGATCGTATTGTGTGTGGTGTGCTCCAATATACAACCACATGCATAAAGATCTGTCCTCCGACAGTCTGGAGTCTCGCGTGAACAGGGTAGTAGTACCCTGACTGACCTGTAGAGGCAGCCATGTGCTACAGGGAAAATAAAGTGCAGAAGAACGAAAAGAAGAAGACGCGTCAGTCAGCTGGCTTCTTGAGTGGCTACATTCCATTCCACGTCACAATCGGACTTGGGAGTTGTCAGTTTTGACCACAGACAATAAGACTTTTGATCGTAAATATTGAACACGTTTAATATTTACGATCGTCGGCCCCGACCATTTTCCGAGCAGATTGTCGGGAGAAATTGACTCTTAACACACCTCACACCACAGAATAATCTTGTAGGATAATCTTTAGAGCCATCCGATAATCAGGAGTTTGCTGTCCTTGGTCGGAAGGGGGGAAATTGGGCCAAAATCGCCCAGATTATCTTTATGTGTGTACCGGGCATGCGATAAATGTACTTCGCTTGTAAGTCGCTTTGGATAAAGGCGTCTGCTAAATGTCAAAAATGTTAATGTAAAGTGTGAATGCTGTGTGTATGAATGACAGTTGTTTTGTTTTGTGCTGGTTCTGTTGGCCTCCAGTCCTCCCCCAGGCATGGCACATGGAGAATGTGGCTCGTCTGTTGTTCCTGTGTGGGAACAGCGTGTGCTGCAGCGTGCTGGCCAGCAAGGCCCTCAATGGACGCCTGTTTGAGATCTCACGACTCATTGTGTACCTCGTACTGGTCAGTCACTGCTGCTAAATAACTTTATTATCTGCTCTAGGGTTCCGGTATCTTTTAACCTAAGAGACACATTTCCCCCATTTTGTGCCCACTTATCGGAAGGTACTGCCTGAACCGGCCTGAGCTACTGACATTTCTGGTTCCCCCTCTCAGGTGTGTGAGAAGGACGGGGAGTCCATGAACTGGTCCGTCAAGATGGTGCAGCAGGTGTGTGAGGTGTTCTCCTCCTCTGCTGACAAGTGGTCCTTCATCGAGGCCGTGGAAAACATGTTCTCAGAGGTTGCCATGGAGATGTACGAGATTATGGTGGCTGGTGAGTTGTTATAGGCACTAAGACTATCGTATCAGATCAGGGTCCAGATTCCTTCAAGCTTTGTAGCACTAAAATAATCTTAAAGTTAAGGGCATATTATTTGGGAACACATTAATAGAAAAACAGTGAAAATAAGTAGACATATGCGGATTTCTAACTGTCAATGATCTTGTCACAGATAACGATCAAGAAGACTTTGAGATCTTCCAGAGCCTCTGCAGCCTCCTCAACGCCAGTGCTCACTTCCACACTGTGATTCTCTACAACATTCTGTAGTATTACTTTCTTTCACAACAAACCGGATGTTCTGTCTTTGATTGTAATCTTTGAGAATATATACATTTTTTTGTTATGTCTTTTATATATTTATCTATATCTATCTATCTATCTATATCTATATCTATATATTTACAGTATACGTCTGTGTAAACTACTCTTCTGGATAGAGGTGTTCAACTTGTATTGTATTATGGTTATGTATTGATTATACTGTTGTTTCTGTAAGAAATATAAAAACACATTTGCATTATCATCAATTAGCCGATCACAAATGTTAACAATGAATATCTCCTGAAGACAGATGGATAGCCTGGGTAAATTAGGCTGTAAGGGCTTCTCTGGGAATGTGGCAGCAGCATAATAATAATAATAATCATCATCATAATAATCATAATAATCATAATCATGCAAATAATAATAATAATACTATATACATAACACAAGAAACTGACCCAAAAAGGGGGCTGCCTGTCGTGGAATAATATGAAAGACAGATGTGCTCGACACACAATGTGTAAAAGAGAAATAGTAAGCGACATTATTCAGCTTTTCATCAATCAATTCTGATAATTTTCACTAAAGTCGCTATGAAGCTGATCAACTGCCTCCGCTATGACTGCCAGTGTTTCCCCCCGGGAGCTACAGTGAAGCGGATGTGCCGTGTGCCAGGATCAGCACCATGGCCAGCGGCACCACACTCAGCCTGACGTCCCTCCAGTCACCCTGCTTCCAGTGGCGGAGATGTGAACTGAGAGAAAAAGGGCCAATTTTTTTATTTTGTAGTTGGATACCCTGCAGCTATCCTTTGTGAGAATATGCCTCGTTAATGACCTCTTGCTTCTCGCTTAACTAAATGCTCATAGAACACACCATGCTATTGGACTGGGCTAAAAGATGCATTTATACTGTGCTTTGTGTTTTACAAAGCACAATGACACAGGGTTCCCTAACACTCCTAAACAAATAATTAAAGTTTCTTTAATATTTGATAGGCATAAACTGTGTGTGTGTGTAACCATTGGTCCCCATAGTGTTTAGTGTTCTCTAAAGCTAAAGGTAAACGGTTGCTTCGTCATGGCTGCAAATGCATTGTATAGGGATGTGGTTTTAATTGTATTTGTCTTTTTTCACGCTAGTCTTTGCTTTAGAACCTATATTGAATTGTCATTTGTGAAATGTTTTGGTGATGACATTGATAATAATAAGAAGAAGAAGCTACAGTGGTATATCATGCAGATGGTGCGTCTACATGCGTCCTCTACAGCAACACAATCGAGTCTTTTATACTATCAGCAATTAAAAGTCAAAATAGCCCAAAAAGGCAATAATAGAATACAGCCGAGCCCAAGGGCAGTTTGCATGTGTTGCTACATTTGTTTCCTGTTTCACTGTATTGATTTCCCTCTGGCATGCGTCAACAGGACCGGTCGTAGATTCTGACTCTCCGTCTGATTTGTACATTTTCAATCACAAGATTGCTCAACACACTTCTCAGTGAGAAAATTGATTTTCAAGCACATGATTAAGTTTGTCTCCATGTCACCCGGAGACATTTCAAATAAATACACTTTACATTCAGTTGTATTGCATACAAATGCTCACTATTTTCAGATGAGAAAGACACATTGGCTGGCTGTTGATATTTCCATAATAGAAAACATGTTTTCATTGTTATAAGGGTGTAATAGTCCAATACAGTCAAATAGGTGTTTAGCATTGTTAAATGTTACAGCTCTGTTGGGAGACTATAACAAACAATGAGTAAACCATTTCCTCTATCTCTCTCTATATATGCCTCGTATAATATGATATAACAAAACAAATATACAAGAGCTCAAAGGTTGCTGCCTAATGTATGAATTCTTCTGACAGGTCATTATTTCAAGATCCATACGTGTCTACAGTGTGGCTCCATGCACATTGCGATGAAGTTAAAGGGGAGTGGGTGTCGTTTGGTTTAATATACTGTAGTCAGGTAACATACAGTAGCTGCATTGAAGGACGCGTGAACTTGAATGAATTGTGACTTGAGCAACCATTACAGACGCAGTTTAACTTCCGAAAAAGTGCGCCTCTACTGTACCTACAGTATGGGGACCATGTAGATACTTGTACTTGCGCCTCTTGTGGATCGTTTCCCTTCTCATATTTACAATGACCTTATCTGTCTAAATGGCTAACACCTGGCACACCTACCTGTGGGACTGTGCCCACCGCCCTGGCATACTCTTCTATCGTGTAGGTACCCAATTAATGCCCACCTAGAGTCTCATATCCAGGCGCATGTTGTATATTTAAAGAGCATTAAAGCGCAACAACTGTGATATGGTCAAAGCTGTCTTGGGAGATGTAAACGTAATTGGACGCACAGTCTCGATTACTACACAATTTATTTCGAGCATGGCAGAAACCATCTAGGCCAGGGGAACTATGAGGGTGAGTATGCAGGGAAGTGTTAGGAAGGATTTCTTGTTCTGATGTACACTTCCATAACTGGGGCAATCATGTAAAAAAGGGGCAATCATATGGACTAAAGAGACATTATCCTACTGCGGCAGCATAATGACTGCATGCCAATTTCAAATAATATTATTTATAGATGTATGCTTCAATTAACTCTATAAAGATACAGTTACTATACAGTATGTTGCAATCTCTGGGCACTTAACTGTCATTTATCCAGCGGAAAGACTTGTTTTCACTTTAGAGTGCGCATAATGACTATCCTCAGATCATTAGATGTTGTTGTTATGATGTTATCCAATAATGTTATGATACACAGACAGCATTTTAGGACCATGATGTTATGATGATCAGAGAATTGCACAGCTGCAACTTTAGGATGCAGTACACCTCCCCTCCGTCGGCTCAGACAATGGTCTGTACCAGCTCCGCTTGTCACAACTGAACTGGGCAATTTCAAGTTTTTGAAAATGCCAGCTGTAGATGCAGCTTCGCCTTTTATCGGAGCTTTCGTCTGGCTGGCGCCGCTGCTTTTTTCCAGTGAAGCTTCATCCTAGGATTGGCCGCTAATGGTCCCAGCTGTTTGAGTCCGGTTAGCTTGCAGAGACTGCGATTGTCATTGATCCATTGAAGGAGCCTACATACATTACAGGGATAAATCGTAAGTATGGGGCACTAATAGTCGGCGAATAGAATGCCTTTCATTGTTTCACTCCTTGCCTTGTCGACGACTGCATATCACGACCTGCTTCTGTAACACGCTCAAGGTGAATTAGAAACAGTGCCCTCCTCACATCCTCAACTTCTCCCAGATGTACATGATGATGCTGGAGTAAAAGGATGTGAATGAGTGCATTGGTTTACCCATAGGCTCAGGGGTGAAAGTGGTTTGAGTTTCTTACAGGAACTATAGGCTACTACCCCAACCTTCATCGTTTCATATTGTTCTCCTCCCGCCACCAGCTTCATGCATCCCTGAACACACACATCGTGGTGTTGGTGTTGAAATTAGAAACACTTGACAATAATAATAATATAATGTTTAAATTATTTATTTAAACATTATAACAGACTCATAACTCAGACTCTATAACGTAGACTCTCCTATGTGGGCTATCATTTGTGATTGCAACTCTCCTTTTTGAGCAAAACATTTACCACACACTGAACAATTAAATTGTTTCTCTCCTGTGTGAACTATCATGTGTCTCTTCAAGTCTCCTTTTTGAACAGATTTTTTTTAAACACAAACTGGGTAACTCAAGTGTTTCTTCCCAATAACTGAGGTTCATTAATTTCCATCCAGGATCTAGGTCCCTGGGAAAGTGGGAACACTTAAACACTTTTCCACATTTTCCACAGAGGGCTGAAGTAGTTATCCTTGTCTTCTGTGTATTGGCGAGTCATGCAACTTGTTGAGTGGGCTGCTCTTCTTCCTTTGCCTAGCCAAGTCTTCACATAAGGCAGTGGATCCCACTGTCTGCATGGAGGTCCCACAGAGCTGATGAAGAGGAGATTTGCTGCATTTCTTGTTGTCAGTTTTCTCCTATACTCAGTTATGATGTTGTTCATTGTGCTGAACCCCCGTTCACAGTCAGCATTGCTTGCAGACAGTGTCAACTGCCATGAGCAACTTCTTCATCCTCTTAGGAATGGTTCTTCCTCCACTTGCTTTGTATTCAGTGAACCCAAGGTCGGCCTCTTGTCCATTCAGATGTAGGACATCACACAAAGCCCTCACCTCATTATCTCCAAATCGAGCATTGTCGTGGTCCCAGTTGTCAGGGTTGAGGACTGCCATTTGTTTGATAAGGTTATTGTACGCCTCTTTTCGGTTGGCTGCAACACTGGCCTGTGCTCTGTTTGCTGTGGTTGTGAAGAGTCTTTATTGTCTACCACTGCTTGGATGAACTGAGCAGAGTTAATGATGGGAGACCTGCCAACTCTTAACTCCTCTCCCTTGAATTCCATCACTTCCTCTGCTTGGCTGGCTTCAACTGCATGTTGTCCTGGGTAGCGATTGAGGCTTTCTATGCGTTTGATATAGATTGTCATGTTGTCATGGGCCTTTGGGAGCGTGGTCTGTCTGTCCTGAAGAATCTCTGACAAGTTCTTAAGTTCAGTCAGAACATCTGCCATCACTGCAAGACTTTTCAGGAAGTTGATGGAGCACAACTTAGAAAGCAGACCTTTGAATTTGGCCCTGTCTCTGTTGTCCCTTGTGTTATCCTCTGATGCTTCACGGAAATGTTGTGCCAAGGCTGGATAAGACTGCCAAACTGCAGAGACTGCCCTGCATGAAGAAGCTACCCAGCGAACACTGAACACTTTTCTGATCCTCCTGAGGGCAATGTCTAGGTTGTGAGCACATTCACTCAGCTCCCGCATGTTTTTTGGTGACTGGCTATATAATGAATATAGGCTGTCAAGGAATGCCTGGAAGTCCTTTGTTCCCCCCGTCACATCCAGGGCCTGGTCCACAGCAAGCTCCAGTCTGTGATTGAGGCAGTGCCATAGTAGGATGCCTGGGAAGTCATCCTGGAGCAACTTCCCAACACCTGACTTCACTCCCAGCATGACACTGGCCCCATCACTGCCAAATCCAATGAGGACTTCCCTCAGCAACTCAACAGTGAAGCCGTTCTTAAGCAAGCAACCCATAATCTGTTCCTTGATATGAGCAGCAGACATACTATCCAGCTCAACCAGGTCTAATGGAAAGGCAATGGGCTCCATGTCTCCATCAACACTAGCCTTCAGAAACACAATGTGTTGATTTGTGCCCGACACTGGTCGACTCATCAGCCAATACTATGATTTTACAGTTGGCCTCTATTATCTTTTTCAGAAGTTCCTTTTTCATCTGTGATGACACATGCTCAATTATATCAACACAGACTGTTTTGCTGTGCAAAACACGCCCTAAGCTAACATCATTTACTTGCTGCAGGTCAATCAGACTCTCAAAGTCTGTGAAAGGCTTGTTATTCTTGGCCACATAGTATGCTGTCATGAATACTTTGGCAGTAGACTCAAATGCAGACTCCTGACTACTGGCGTTTACGTTCAGAAGTATGTCTTTATTTGCTGTCTGAAGAATCTTGACAGCTTCAGTATGCGCTGTGGAGTTCCTGTGCTCATGGATCTTTTTCCGCAGTGATGAAAGCTGTACTTCCCTTGAATTACCACTTGGGGCTATCTTTCCCTCAGCCCACTGAGTAGCTATGTTGACCCCACGGGATGCCATGACACCCAGATCTTTTACATCATGGCATGGGCTACAGCCTAGCCTTCCATTTTCAGCATGCAGCCATTCATTTTTCTCCTTGCACTGTTTATACTGTTCTTCTTTCCATACATTAGGGTAAGCAGTAGGAGGGCTAGCAGCATCGCCTGTTCTTTCTTCTGAGTAGGGAGAGGGACCTGCTGCTTCTTGTTGAGTCTCCTCTTCCTCCCTCTGGCCTTCAACTGTTTTAAATTAGAATAACATTTACAACTAAATTCATCAAAAGACAGTCAAACAGTCTCTGTCTTTGAATTGTCAGAACAGTGGGCAGATACATTAATGAACAGATTATTAGTAAAATAAAATATCTCAAAATGTATCCTACAATGTGTAGGATACATACAAAATGTTGTACTGTATGCACACAGACTGTGTTCTGAGTAAGCCACTGTCTAGTTTGCTAGTAAGCTAACTTCATGTCCATTCTCTGGTAAGTTAGCATCATCACCTGTGTTTGCATCTGAGGGTGGGTTTTCATTTTGCAGAGGTTCTGCCTCCCCCCTCTGGCCCTCAATTTGCTCTCTCCTTCTAACTTTAGCCACATTATCTGCTTCTTTATCTCTCTCCTTTCTCTTAAACATTTGACTTATTGTTCGTTGCATGTTTCTTCTCCTCAGGCCCGTCACTATGGTGACGCCCACTCACGTGTGATTATGGCCCATTAGTCTGGAACGCACGTCGAACGTTCGAACGATTAGATTTTGATGGGCCGTTGATGGCCCGGTAAGATTTGTACACGATTTGGCATGACAGCGCCCCCCCCAACTGGCGACCAGATATAACAAAATAATATATATATATATCATAATAATAATAATAATTATTATTATTAATCTTCTATATTTTATATTAAATGAAGACATTAAAATTGAGAAACAATAGTGTGTTTTTCATTTTGTTGGAAGGGATTCTAGTGACCAATCATTTGAAAAGAAGTTGAAATATTGCACGTTACTGCTTGAATATTAGGGCTACTACTAGCCTTGCTAGCCCCCCTATGGCTACTGTTCCTGTTGGATTAGTGGTGGAGCTGTCATGCCAAAACCTGGCAGCTGCCAAATCCTGGCAGGGCCATCAACGGCCTAATCGTTCGAACGCTCTTGCTAATCGTTTGCTAATCGTTCGAACGTTCGACGTGCGTTCCAGACTAGGGCCAAAATCTGACCGCCTGTGACGTCTTTCTACTGCGCTTTGTTTACTACCGCAGCTGATTAATGTGTGTATCTTAAACTGCGAAGACAATTGTAATCTTCTTGCACTTGAATAGCATTAAGGTTGATGCAGGCTTACTAGTCAGCTATATCATATATAACATTTTATATGAAAACACCCGCTAGCATGCTAATTTCACACGTAATTCGCTCTGAGAATGAGAGCTTTATTGAATTGGTATGATTGTATACACGGCATGACTTTTCATACACCTAAACCAGTAGTAAGGCACATGACATGGGCATGAACATCACCGTAGGACCGGAACACCTAATCTTACAAGACTGTTAAAATAACGCACAGCAGACAGGAAACAGAACTAAATTATTATTCGGCTCATAATTCATAAAAATTAAAAAATGGCGCAGTCCCCCAAAAAATAAAAAAGTGGCGCAGTCCCACTCTTACATTTAACTTCATTTCTACTGGATAGAGACAGTGGAGAGAGACAGTAACGAGGAGAGTAAGGAGGAGAGGGCATATCAGCTCTTTATTGGCTGGATTCGAATGCCAATATGGGCAGATGTGCACTGTAGGCCGTGGTGCGAGACCACTGGACCATCCAAGGCCACACAGAGGTGGTTTTAATCACATTATCACATGATTATTTAATCACATTAACAGGGCTGTATGGCTGCTCCAACCCATTAACATGGGCTGTATGGCTGCTCCAACTCATTAACATGGGCTGTATGGCTGCTCCAACCCATTAACATGGGCTGTATGGCTGCTCCAACCCATTAACATGGCAGCCAAAATGAAACTCACACGAGCCGCTGAGGTTGACGCAGCCAGTGAAATCGAGCCCTTAGTGTCAGTTTTTGACGCCCCTTCTCTCTGGGCAAGAAGAAGAAACAAACCTCAGTGTTTCAGTGGCGTTTTTCAGGTTGGCTATGAGGCTGTTCCACTGTTGCATCTTTGGTTGTGTTGCGACAGGTACTGGGGCCTCGCATGGCTCCGGGGAAGCCAGGACCTCTGTCAGGGCCTGGGCTGGTTCTGTCAGGACCTGGGGTGGGTCTGTCAGGACCTGGGTGGGTGGATCTGTCAGGACCTGGGATGGGTCTGTCAGGGCCTGGGTGGGTGGATCTGTCAGGACCTGGGGTGTGTCTGTCAGGACCTGGGTGGGTGAGTCTGTCAGGACCTGGGTGAGTGGGTCTGTTAGGGCCTGGGCTGGGTGTGTCAGGGCCTGGGTGGGTGGGTTTGTCAGGACCTCCTGGTGACAGTGCATGCTCTTTATGGCTGCTCTCATCCGGTGGGCCAGGGTCTCCTCGGCAGCCTGCATCCTGTCCTCCAGAGTCACCTCAGAGCCCTCCGGCCTAACATGACACACACACACACCCACACTATTAATGGGGAGCCAGTTAAGTGCTCTCAGCAACTATTGGGGAACTAGGTTGAGATTGAGAACGACAAATCTCTCTATCATATAGAAACGAAATGCCACGGGTCCCCTGACGTGTTAGGAGGTCATTAGGATGTCTGGTGTGTGTGGTGCTGGAAGCCTCATCGCTCACCCCAGGCTGTGAGTGACCTCCCCAGCGCCGGCGGGCACAGCCCCCCGGCAGAGCTCCTTCAGCAGGTCTAGGTGGTGCAGGTTGCTGGTGCCCATCCCTGTGTTCAGGATCTCGGCGTGGACGTTGTACTCGTTTATGGATATCTTCAGGCCTGGCAGACGGGTGGTTCTCACCTACAGACATGCCACACAAGGGTTAGGCTAGGAGTTCAGTTGACTTTGAAATGAAGTAGAGATAACTCTGGGTTATCAAGTTGCTATAGTGCTAAGTGTAATGTAAAGCCTACCATGGGATCAACAAAGACGGTGTTTCCCAGACACAGAACGACCTTGGCTTGGTGATGCAGGCCTTTGATCTTCTGACTGAGGAGAGATGGTGAGCCCAGAGTGGGTAAGTTACACCCTTGGAATGTCATTGTATGATGTTCTTCTACAGCAGGGGTAGCCAACACGGTGCCCGCGGGCACCTGGTCGCCCACAAGGCCAACGCTGAAGAATATAACAATGTTTGCGCGACTGTGCAGGCGCAATGCGAGAGAGTTTTTGCAGGGTGAGATGTCTGCAGATGAAAGTAAGCAAGTTGAAAGGTTAGCAAATATAATTGCTGAGTGTTCTGACAGAGAACGTTGGTTCAAATTGGTCGTTATTATTGTGACTAGAAAGTGTCTGATTATAGTTCCATGGTGTGAATAGTGTCAAAGAACTAGCAAGCTAGCTAGCTGGTCTGCTCATCTCCGTCTCTTTTGTACATAGATTTGCGAATCGTGATACTCGAGTCCTGTGACTGTACTGACCTTGGGGTTCCAGTCCACCTCAGCGTCGACGGGCTTGGCCCGGCACACAACCATCTCCACGGCCTGGGGAGGCAGGCTGTGGAACTGAGCAGGCAGCTGCAGCAGCTGGTGGGCCTTCGTCTCCTGCTCGCGCCCCTCGTCCAGGAACGCCACCGTCACGCTGGAGAACAGACACCCGGCCGCCTCTGGCACCGAGGTCACCCGCACTCTGACAGAGACGAACGTCAGAGCGGGGAGACGGTTAAGTCTCTCAGAGGAGCCGCCTCTTTGTTGTCTAAGCACAGAAACACACTCAAACGGGACTTCTCTCTGAGTCACCCGATTGTTGACATTGAGAACATCGTTTCATAGCTGAAATTTGTTCATTTGTATTCATGTTGGGTTTGGTGGGGGGGGGGGGGGTTCTGACCTATGATAGGCTTCTTCTTCTTGTACTCCATAGAGGCCTCCCTCTAGCACCTCCTTGGCATACAGCTTCTCCTTGGCGTAGTGAGAGACCATCTCTGCAGCCAGGCTCTCATAACAGTCGTCTTTGTTGCTCACAATGCGGCCATAGAGGGAAGCGGTCTTGATGTGCAAGGGCAAAACCTTGGATGACAAATAGGTAAAAAAGGGAAATATTGCGAGTGTACATACACAGATAAGCATGTTACAGTTAGAGGTTCATCTCATTGTGGAAGATAGACAAGCACCCACTACCACCCAAATAATATACTCTGAATGACATTTGGACCATAGTCAAAAATGTGGTGAATCATAAACTATGATTCACCACTATAGTTCCTGAGTCTTGATGAAGTGGGCGGTCCTGTTTAGGGCTGATGCTGTGTCGATAAGGACAAACACTACTGTCCCTGCAACAGAAAGAAAGTAATTAAGCATTACAGAATTCAGTTCCACTTCACCTTTCTTCAGACGCATACCTACGAGCAAAATAGCCAAATCCAGGGTTCAGCTAATTACAGTTGCATCTTAGCAGATTATTAATGTCAAATCAAGTACATTTTAGGTCAATCCGTCCATATTCTAAACACTGACTTGCAGAAGCCGAAGCTCTTGAGGTAGCTGCAGAAGGGCCTGTCAGTCTTCTGCTCCTCCTGGGCCTGCAGGACCCCCTGGGCGAAGTGGAGCAGCTCGGGGGGCAGCGATGCCTCGGTGCGCTTCAGGTAGCGCATGACCCCGATGACGTGACGGGCGTTCCTCTCAGACAGCAGGAGGACTGACTTCAGGGGGTGGGATGCACCCTTCTTGTCCTGTTGAAGAAAAGCCTTTGGTGAGTCCAGACAGCAATCTTGAGGTTGAGAAAGCATACCCAATACAATCATGGTGCTGGGAAATGGGGCACATTTCTCAGACGTTTGCAAAGCAACAGGTATAATACGCAAATTAAAAGACCTGTGAACTAGCGGGGCGCTAGTGAGTAGTGGATGGAGTAGACGTGCTTTCGAGAGCTCCTCTCCGTTCTGCCCTTATCTATGATGGGCCGTATCAACACGATCAAGATGGTATCGCCCCCTAGATTTTTTATATTTATTTCAGAATCTCCCAATCTTCCTCACTTCAGCATTTTTTAAGAAGTTGGACTCCATTATCTTTCCATTTGTTTGGGGATATAAAGCTCATCGCATAGCGAAAGCACATCTGCAAAAGGCCAAAACTGAGGGAGGATTAGGCCTTCCTGTATTTCGTAACTATTTCTGGGCAGCCAACGCTAGGGCTTTGTCTTACTGGCAATGGGGTTTCCCAGGTGAGGCCCATCTGTATCCACTGACCATCTGAGCGAAGCCTGGTCCTTAATATCGAGGTGACTGACGACAAACAAGGTTTAGCTAGAATCCAATCTTGATCAATTAATGTCAGGTACAAATTGATCCAATTCAAAGTCATCCATAGACTCCACTATTCAAAGACATTACACCGAATTTATCCATCGGTTTCTCCACTGTGTGACAGATGCAAAAATGCAGATGGGTCTCTAGCGCATCTTTTCTGTCTCGGTCCTCATTTGCAAAAAATCTGGTGGTTTTCCAGGGTCTATGGAAGGGACATTCCCCCTGATCCTGAACTGGCACTCTTTGGATGTTCAGAGACTGCTTCCAACTATACGGCTGAGGAACGGTCGGAATGAATGACTGGTATTGTTGCTGCTAAGAATATTATTCTATTGGATTGGAAATCACCTCCACCTCCCTGCTTCCAGAAATGGCTCTACGGATTAATCAGTATCATGCAGATGGAGAGAATACGCTTCTACAACTCTAAAGTTCCCAATAGATATTTGAACATATGGGGTCCAATTATTGACTCTCAAAGTGTATTCAAATGTTTGATTATATCCTGTAGTGATGCAAGCCTGTACACTTTTTTATTTTTACTTTTACATTTTACTCTTTACTTGTACCCTTGTAATACCTGACGATGTTGCATTTTGGGAATTGCTTTGAACCAAATCATACTAGACATGTATGCCTGGCAGTTTGTTGTTTGTTAGTTCGTTTGTTTGTTTGTCTTGTGTATAAAATAAAATGACCTGTGAACTCAGTATGCTTGTGAAAGGAGTGGAGGGTAGCTGGTCTGTCCTACCTTGTCAGAGAGGTTCTGGAAGTTGTCAGACATGCAGAACAGACGGCTGCCAAACAGTTTAGGGGAGCTTGGGAAGCCGTAATGCACGACACACGTAGCATCCCTGATGCCCAGGGCCTTCAGACACTCATTGGTGGTGACTGGAATACAGGGGAAATACAGGGAGACATTTGTTGACATTTGTCCTGACTACTGGCGTTTAAGTTCAGAAGTATGTCTTTATTTGCTGTCTGAAGAATCTTGACAGCTTCAGTATGCGCTGTGGAGTTCCTGTGCTCATGGATCTTTTTCCGCAGTGATGAAAGCTGTACTTCCCTTGAATTACCACTTGGGGCTATCTTTCCCTCAGCCCACTGAGTAGCTATGTTGACCCCACGGGATGCCATGACACCCAGATCTTTTACATCATGGCATGGGCTACAGCCTAGCCTTCCATTTTCAGCATGCAGCCATTCATTTTTCTCCTTGCACTGTTTATACTGTTCTTCTTTCCATACATTAGGGTAAGCAGTAGGAGGGCTAGCAGCATCGCCTGTTCTTTCTTCTGAGTAGGGAGAGGGACCTGCTGCTTCTTGTTGAGTCTCCTCTTCCTCCCTCTGGCCTTCAACTGTTTTAAATTAGAATAACATTTACAACTAAATTCATCAAAAGACAGTCAAACAGTCTCTGTCTTTGAATTGTCAGAACAGTGGGCAGATACATTAATGAACAGATTATTAGTAAAATAAAATATCTCAAAATGTATCCTACAATGTGTAGGATACATACAAAATGTTGTACTGTATGCACACAGACTGTGTTCTGAGTAAGCCACTGTCTAGTTTGCTAGTAAGCTAACTTCATGTCCATTCTCTGGTAAGTTAGCATCATCACCTGTGTTTGCATCTGAGGGTGGGTTTTCATTTTGCAGAGGTTCTGCCTCCCCCCTCTGGCCCTCAATTTGCTCTCTCCTTCTAACTTTAGCCACATTATCTGCTTCTTTATCTCTCTCCTTTCTCTTAAACATTTGAATTATTGTTCGTTGCATGTTTCTTCTCCTCAGGCCCGTCACTATGGTGACGCCCACTCACGTGCGATTATGGCCCATTAGTCTGGAACGCACGTCGAACGTTCGAACGATTAGATTTTGATGGGCCGTTGATGGCCCGGTAAGATTTGTACACGATTTGGCATGACAGCGCCCCCCCCAACTGGCGACCAGATATAACAAAATAATATATATATATATCATAATAATAATAATAATTATTATTATTAATCTTCTATATTTTATATTAAATGAAGACATAAAAATTGAGAAACAATAGTGTGTTTTTCATTTTGTTGGAAGGGATTCTAGTGACCAATCATTTGAAAAGAAGTTGAAATATTGCACGTTACTGCTTGAATATTAGGGCTACTACTAGCCTTGCTAGCCCCCCTACGGCTACTGTTCCTGTTGGATTAGTGGTGGAGCTGTCATGCCAAAACCTGGCAGCTGCCAAATCCTGGCAGGGCCATCAACGGCCTAATCGTTCGAACGCTCTTGCTAATCGTTTGCTAATCGTTCGAACGTTCGACGTGCGTTCCAGACTAGGGCCAAAATCTGACCGCCTGTGACGTCTTTCTACTGCGCTTTGTTTACTACCGCAGCTGATTAATGTGTGTATCTTAAACTGCGAAGACAATTGTAATCTTCTTGCACTTGAATAGCATTAAGGTTGATGCAGGCTTACTAGTCAGCTATATCATATATAACATTTTATATGAAAACACCCGCTAGCATGCTAATTTCACACGTAATTCGCTCTGAGAATGAGAGCTTTATTGAATTGGTATGATTGTATACACGGCATGACTTTTCATACACCTAAACCAGTAGTAAGGCACATGAATTGGGCATGAACATCACCGTAGGACCGGAACACCTAATCTTACAAGACTGTTAAAATAACGCACAGCAGACAGGAAACAGAACTAAATTATTATTCGGCTCATAATTCATAAAAATAAAAAAATGGCGCAGTCCCCCAAAAAAAAAAAAAGTGGCGCAGTCCCACTCTTACATTTAACTTCATTTCTACTGGATAGAGACAGTGGAGAGAGACAGTAACGAGGAGAGTAAGGAGGAGAGGGCATATCAGCTCTTTATTGGCTGGATTCGAATGCCAATATGGGCAGATGTGCACTGTAGGCCGTGGTGCGAGACCACTGGACCATCCAAGGCCACACAGAGGTGGTTTTAATCACATTATCACATGATTATTTAATCACATTAACAGGGCTGTATGGCTGCTCCAACCCATTAACATGGGCTGTATGGCTGCTCCAACCCATTAACATGGGCTGTATGGCTGCTCCAACCCATTAACATGGGCTGTATGGCTGCTCCAACCCATTAACATGGCAGCCGAAATGAAACTCACACGAGCCGCTGAGGTTGACGCAGCCAGTGAAATCGAGCCCTTAGTGTCAGTTTTTGACGCCCCTTCTCTCTGGGCAAGAAGAAGAAACAAACCTCAGTGTTTCAGTGGCGTTTTTCAGGTTGGCTATGAGGCTGTTCCACTGTTGCATCTTTGGTTGTGTTGCGACAGGTACTGGGGCCTCGCATGGCTCCGGGGAAGCCAGGACCTCTGTCAGGGCCTGGGCTGGTTCTGTCAGGACCTGGGGTGGGTCTGTCAGGACCTGGGTGGGTGGATCTGTCAGGACCTGGGATGGGTCTGTTAGGGCCTGGGCTGGGTGTGTCAGGGCCTGGGTGGGTGGGTTTGTCAGGACCTCCTGGTGACAGTGCATGCTCTTTATGGCTGCTCTCATCCGGTGGGCCAGGGTCTCCTCGGCAGCCTGCATCCTGTCCTCCAGAGTCACCTCAGAGCCCTCCGGCCTAACATGACACACACACACACCCACACCCACACTATTAATGGGGAGCCAGTTAAGTGCTCTCAGCAACTATTGGGGAACTAGGTTGAGATTGAGAACGACAAATCTCTCTATCATATAGAAACGAAATGCCACGGGTCCCCTGACGTGTTAGGAGGTCATTAGGATGTCTGGTGTGTGTGGTGCTGGAAGCCTCATCGCTCACCCCAGGCTGTGAGTGACCTCCCCAGCGCCGGCGGGCACAGCCCCCCGGCAGAGCTCCTTCAGCAGGTCTAGGTGGTGCAGGTTGCTGGTGCCCATCCCCGTGTTCAGGATCTCGGCGTGGACGTTGTACTCGTTTTTGGATATCTTCAGGCCTGGCAGACGGGTGGTTCTCACCTACAGACATGCCACACAAGGGTTAGGCTAGGAGTTCAGTTGACTTTGAAATGAATTAGAGATAACTCTGGGTTATCAAGTTGCTATAGTGCTAAGTGTAATGTAAAGCCTACCATGGGATCCACAAAGACGGTGTTTCCCAGACACAGAACGACCTTGGCTTGGTGATGCAGGCCTTTGATCTTCTGACTGAGGAGAGATGGTGAGCCCAGAGTGGGTAAGTTACACCCTTGGAATGTCATTGTATGATGTTCTTCTACAGCAGGGGTAGCCAACACGGTGCCCGCGGGCACCTGGTCGCCCACAAGGCCAACGCTGAAGAATATAACAATGTTTGCGCGACTGTGCAGGCGCAATGCGAGAGAGTTTTTGCAGGGTGAGATGTCTGCAGATGAAAGTAAGCACGTTGAAAGGTTAGCAAATATAATTGCTGAGTGTTCTGACAGAGAACGTTGGTTCAAATTGGTCGTTATTATTGTGACTAGAAAGTGTCTGATTATAGTTCCATGGTGTGAATAGTGTCAAAGAACTAGCAAGCTAGCTAGCTGGTCTGCTCATCTCCGTCTCTTTTGTACATAGATTTGCGAATCGTGATACTCGAGTCCTGTGACTGTACTGACCTTGGGGTTCCAGTCCACCTCAGCGTCGACGGGCTTGGCCCGGCACACAACCATCTCCACGGCCTGGGGAGGCAGGCTGTGGAACTGAGCAGGCAGCTGCAGCAGCTGGTGGGCCTTCGTCTCCTGCTCGCGCCCCTCGTCCAGGAACGCCACCGTCACGCTGGAGAACAGACACCCGGCCGCCTCTGGCACCGAGGTCACCCGCACTCTGACAGAGACGAACGTCAGAGCGGGGAGACGGTTAAGTCTCTCAGAGGAGCCGCCTCTTTGTTGTCTAAGCACAGAAACACACTCAAACGGGACTTCTCTCTGAGTCACCCGATTGTTGACATTGAGAACATCGTTTCATAGCTGAAATTTGTTCATTTGTATTCATGTTGGGTTTGGTGGGGGGGGGGGGTTCTGACCTATGATAGGCTTCTTCTTCTTGTACTCCAGAGAGGCCTCCCTCTAGCACCTCCTTGGCATACAGCTTCTCCTTGGCGTAGTGAGAGACCATCTCTGCAGCCAGGCTCTCATAACAGTCGTCTTTGTTGCTCACAATGCGGCCATAGAGGGAAGCGGTCTTGATGTGCAAGGGCAAAACCTTGGATGACAAATAGGTAAAAAAGGGAAATATTGCGAGTGTACATACACAGATAAGCATGTTACAGTTAGAGGTTCATCTCATTGTGGAAGATAGACAAGCACCCACTACCACCCAAATAATATACTCTGAATGACATTTGGACCATAGTCAAAAATGTGGTGAATCATAAACTATGATTCACCACTATAGTTCCTGAGTCTTGATGAAGTGGGCGGTCCTGTTTAGGGCTGATGCTGTGTCGATAAGGACAAACACTACTGTCCCTGCAACAGAAAGAAAGTAATTAAGCATTACAGAATTCAGTTCCACTTCACCTTTCTTCAGACGCATACCTACGAGCAAAATAGCCAAATCCAGGGTTCAGCTAATTACAGTTGCATCTTAGCAGATTATTAATGTCAAATCAAGTACATTTTAGGTCAATCCGTCCATATTCTAAACACTGACTTGCAGAAGCCGAAGCTCTTGAGGTAGCTGCAGAAGGGCCTGTCAGTCTTCTGCTCCTCCTGGGCCTGCAGGACCCCCTGGGCGAAGTGGAGCAGCTCGGGGGGCAGCGATGCCTCGGTGCGCTTCAGGTAGCGCATGACCCCGATGACGTGACGGGCGTTCCTCTCAGACAGCAGGAGGACTGACTTCAGGGGGTGGGATGCACCCTTCTTGTCCTGTTGAAGAAAAGCCTTTGGTGAGTCCAGACAGCAATCTTGAGGTTGAGAAAGCATACCCAATACAATCATGGTGCTGGGAAATGGGGCACATTTCTCAGACGTTTGCAAAGCAACAGGTATAATACGCAAATTAAAAGACCTGTGAACTAGCGGGGCGCTAGTGAGTAGTGGATGGAGTAGACGTGCTTTCGAGAGCTCCTCTCCGTTCTGCCCTTATCTATGATGGGCCGTATCAACACGATCAAGATGGTATCGCCCCCTAGATTTTTTATATTTATTTCAGAATCTCCCAATCTTCCTCACTTCAGCATTTTTTAAGAAGTTGGACTCCATTATCTTTCCATTTGTTTGGGGATATAAAGCTCATCGCATAGCGAAAGCACATCTGCAAAAGGCCAAAACTGAGGGAGGATTAGGCCTTCCTGTATTTCGTAACTATTTCTGGGCAGCCAACGCTAGGGCTTTGTCTTACTGGCAATGGGGTTTCCCAGGTGAGGCCCATCTGTATCCACTGACCATCTGAGCGAAGCCTGGTCCTTAATATCGAGGTGACTGACGACAAACAAGGTTTAGCTAGAATCCAATCTTGATCAATTAATGTCAGGTACAAATTGATCCAATTCAAAGTCATCCATAGACTCCACTATTCAAAGACATTACACCGAATTTATCCATCGGTTTCTCCACTGTGTGACAGATGCAAAAATGCAGATGGGTCTCTAGCGCATCTTTTCTGTCTCGGTCCTCATTTGCAAAAAATCTGGTGGTTTTCCAGGGTCTATGGAAGGGACATTCCCCCTGATCCTGAACTGGCACTCTTTGGATGTTCAGAGACTGCTTCCAACTATACGGCTGAGGAACGGTCGGAATGAATGACTGGTATTGTTGCTGCTAAGAATATTATTCTATTGGATTGGAAATCACCTCCACCTCCCTGCTTCCAGAAATGGCTCTACGGATTAATCAGTATCATGCAGATGGAGAGAATACGCTTCTACAACTCTAAAGTTCCCAATAGATATTTGAACATATGGGGTCCAATTATTGACTCTCAAAGTGTATTCAAATGTTTGATTATATCCTGTAGTGATGCAAGCCTGTACACTTTTTTATTTTTACTTTTACATTTTACTCTTTACTTGTACCCTTGTAATACCTGACGATGTTGCATTTTGGGAATTGCTTTGAACCAAATCATACTAGACATGTATGCCTGGCAGTTTGTTGTTTGTTAGTTCGTTTGTTTGTTTGTCTTGTGTATAAAATAAAATGACCTGTGAACTCAGTATGCTTGTGAAAGGAGTGGAGGGTAGCTGGTCTGTCCTACCTTGTCAGAGAGGTTCTGGAAGTTGTCAGACATGCAGAACAGACGGCTGCCAAACAGTTTAGGGGAGCTTGGGAAGCCGTAATGCACGACACACGTAGCATCCCTGATGCCCAGGGCCTTCAGACACTCATTGGTGGTGACTGGAATACAGGGGAAATACAGGGAGACATTTGTTGAATGTTATCAATAATATGAAATTGACAAGATTTAAATGTCAAATAATTAATTGATTTAATTTACCCAGAATGACATGAGTGCCAAGTCCAATGTCCTTCCTCCACTGCTCAATCACAAAGTCAAACTGGTATGTTAAACCCTCATGAGCTTTCAGGGAGAATGCAGATGTGCTGGTCACACCCTGAATGACAGACACAAGGAGGGAAGATCAAATAGATGTAGTTAAAAACATGTATTAATGTTTGGTGACAGTGTTATGTAGGAGAAATTGTCCAATAGAGTTATTCTGTGATATTGTTATTATTTTATACTACAGTTGTATGAGTCGAGAAATGACCAAATGTGACAATATGAAAAATCCAATAAAATACAGATTATATAAAAATAAAAAAAACATGTATTAATTAATGACCAATTATTATTTATGTATTTATTATACTTCTACAGTACTTTTTCTCCAAGATAGTGATTTATATTTTGCATGACAAGATACACGTTTACAAAGGTAAATGCTAAACTAAAATGGCACAAACTAATTGTTACAATATTCAGGAGACGTGTAGACATCGGCACAGTGAGCAGACATACGAAATGGCACAACAATCACTGGTCAAATGGCTGAAAAAAATGCCTTTTCAATGGTAGGCATAACAAAGCCATAACTAGGCAACTGGTGATACATCAATAACAACAATGGTCTTTTGGTTCTTCCACTACCCCTGCAAAAGACAGTCTCCCAATATAAGGTTGCAAAAATGAAAAAAACCTCTTCACACAGGAGAGTGTTGTACCTTAAAGACATGCTCGACCTCCTCTGCAGAGTTAGCGATAATGAGGGTCTTCTGGACCACCTCAGGGTTGAAGTCTAACGAACCAAGCAGCACTGAGATCTTTGTGCATTCCAGACACAACAGGATCATCTGTGGGGAGAAAGATGAGGGAAACATAATCTCAAGTGATTGAAGACTGTAAGATTTAACCAGGAATAGCAGATTTTTGGGGGGATCTGTACACCAATTGATTATGCCAAATAAAGTTTGTTTATGACAACACTAGGACACATGGGGTTTGATAGTTGTACCCAACTGTCTTGTGGAGACCCTCTACCCCCATAACCCTTTGATACCAGGACCCAGTTTGCCTTGCATGAAATGAAACTGTGATTAGGACTTCCCAAGGGATAACATGTCTGTCTTTTTTGTACAGATATAGGCAGTTAATACCCACATGTGTTTTAATTCAGCCTTTGAGCCACAAAAACATTATTTTACACGAAGGCCTAAGCATAAATGTGTGATTTATAGTCCTTAACACCCGATGTTGCGCATAGGCAACATTAGCATTTCAAGTTGTTATACCTTTGACAAAACATTTAAATAATAAAAAATGTATACGGGCAACTCTATGAGCATTTTGCATCCATTGAATTTCACAAACGCACTCTTTTGTGTTTACAGACTTGCGATGTCCACCATTTTTCAGAGAAAACTTGATGTAATCATAACAATCGGCCACAAAAAGGTGGTATAACATTTTATTAGGATCTCTTGCTCAAGAAAATAATTTACTTTTGTGAATTGATCGTGTACAGACATGTCATCAAGTGTTTAAAGTAGGGCTGTCAATGTTAACGTGTTAACACTCCCGATTAATCCGTAAACTTTAGAAAAATGTAACGCAAATTAATCATACTTCATATTACCAAATTCTACTAAGATGCGTAGCATCGATCCTGCTACCTCGCGCATGCTAAGCGAGCGCTCTACCATTCCTCTCACAAGGCCAAAGTGATCTCAAGAGCAAAAGGTATACTTTAACCTGTGTCCTTCTTAGTTTATGTAGGAGCTATAAAAGTATACTGTATTCTGTGATAGCAATTCGAGAATGAAAATAACAGTGATGGGTTTGAAGAAAAAAACTGTCTGAAAGCAAGAAGCAGACTTCTTCTAGTCTTCGGAGACTACGTCTCCGCTTGCTGAAGTACTAAAAGTCGGAACAGCGCCACAAAACGAACTAGTGGTCGAAGACATAAGAGTTTCAGAGTAACTCTTCCCGACTCCGGGGGTCCCTGGTTCGAGACCGGACGGGAACAACGTTTTTTCCTTTCACCTCTGAGGCGGAGCAGTTACTTACGATAGGGCTTGAGTCAACCGACTAGAATTCAGGCGAGAACAGACGGGTGCAGTCTGAGGTTTGGCAGTTAAGTGCAATTCTGACTGCATAGCTTGAGACTCTTTTACTCTGCACATTTAAGAGATTCTAATCTTATTTAGAAATCATCAAAACTAAGAAATGTTATAATAAAGTAAAACAAATAACAGATTCCTCTAACCAGTATGCCATGCAGTTGTTTTTGTTTTATGCTTTATCTCCCCCAAAAAATACAAGTAAATACTAGTATTTTAAACATGTGATTAATCACAGCCTATTATTGTGATTAACTTGATTAAAATGTTTAATCGATTGACAGCATTAGTTTAAAGACATGGTTGCCTATACAGGGTATATACAGGAATCTTGAGGTTAATTTCAATACCTTTCTAAGACTTTTTAAAGACCGTGTCAATATCCAGACCTCACCGCCACTTGGAGCTGTAACCGTTTACATCAGTGACACCTTTAACTTAACAGTTTTAGTTGTAATAGACACTAGACCACTATCATACAACACCATTTCCGGTTCATCTTTGTTTTTTAATAGAACTAATAAATTCCCAAACTTTTACTAAAAGTTTTTAGGACTCAACTCTTTGGACAGAGTCTAATTCAGAAAAATATCTACAAGATTCAAGACCTCATAAAATCGTGATAAGACTTAATACTTATTAAGGGTCTTGATTTTCCCCAAATTGATTTATCAACTTTTAATACTTTTCAAGACACCGCGGATACCCTGCTATATGCAACCTCAAAGGTTAAGCTGACCTGGTGCACGTTGCCGTAAAGTGCTGCCTCCTCGGTCACTGTGATGATGATGCAGGGGTTGATCATGTGGTCTGCCAGGAGCCCCACCATCTAGCTGCTCCAGCGTTTGCCCACGGCGATGATCTGCCTGGGGCAGGAAGCCCGCTCGCTTCTGTCGGTCACCTTCTGGAAGTGCTGCAGAATGGTGGCCATCTGAGAAGGAACAATGCAGTCAGAGAACACTCATAGGGAGATGGTGTTGGCAAGGCTAGTTTACTTGTACAGCACATTTCAACAGGGGCAATTCAAATAACTTTTCATATAGCATTAAAAAATACAGAACAAGAAGGAAAATAAATAGATACACATTTAACTATATAATAAGACAATGAATAAAAAGATATAGATAAGTGTTATTACTGCAACTGTAATCAAGCACTGCTTTTTGGTTATCTGGTATTGCCTTCAGACATTTTGAACCTGCTGGTTATTTTAGGCTTCAGTCATAAGCATAAAATGCCCTTCAAAAGGTACATAGAACATAATTGAATTAATGATTATGTTAATTGTAGTTATTGATCAATAGGAAAAATATATCATATATAATGATAACGTTTTTTGGGCATATCGCCCTGCCCTAGTTGACAGACAGTCCTCCACTGCATCAGGCGGTTGTTCCTCTTTAACTTAGTGAACTCCATTCTAAACATCATAAAATCATCTCTCTCTCTCTCTCTCTCTCTGACCTCGTCTGGGGCCTGTGAGTAGAGCAGATCCACCTCGTCCAGCACCAAGTGACACAGCCGCAGGAACATAAAGCAGTGGAAGGCCATCAGACGCACCAGGCTGAAGGGAGTGGTCACAACCATCTGGCCTGGAGACAGAAGGGTTAGGGAATGAGGGAATGACATATTCAAATATCCAACAATATACTATACAGTCAATTGTTGGAATTAGGTATTTTTGCTCTAGACCCAGGGTGCCCAATCTTTTTTGAACCAAGATCTACTTTTCAAGTAGCCACACACACACACACACACACACACACACACACACACACACACACACACTTCCCAGCCTGCATAGTAAACGCACAGGGGTTAATTGCCTTGCCACATGCAAGCGCCCTCCTGACCTTCCTATTGCAAGCCGGCCTCTCTAACCTCTAGGCTACCTCTCTAACCTCTAGGCTACCGGCCTCTCTAACCTCTAGGCTACCGTCACCCCCACCGCCGCCCCCCCCCAATGTTGTAATTCAACCCCCCCCCCCCAAAACAATTTCTATGACTTCAACTAGAGCAAGTCTAATAGAGCCCCCGAGACAGTAGGCTTACAGTTCTTCTGGATCTTGATCGTCTTGGCTTCGTCCTTCCCTAGTCCCACCAGTGCAATCATGGGGTGAAGGGACTGGGCAGTCTGGCATTCCTCCAGCCGGTCAAACACAGTCTGGGCCTTCTCCCACCCCGGGCACAGGATCACTGCTATGGGCTGGGGGGGGGGACACCAGACGACAACAACAACAACACATGGGTATCTTCACTCACCACTTGATCGTTTTACTATGGATTTGTAGTAGTCCAGAAAACCACATCTAAAAATCAGCCTTCTGATAGCATGGAAAGTACTGGAGTTGGAACAATATTGTTCTATTGTACATATTTTAGCTAGTTTTAGGCTAGTCTGTTAATAACACAGACACTCCTACATTGACACTATGGAGACAGGCTTGAGCTTCCATCCTCCAGTCTGGTGTGTGTGTGTGTGTATGCGTGTGTGTGTGCTGGGCTCACCCCGGTGTGTGAGGAGAGGGTGCTGTAGCCTGAGGACAGCTGCATGTGAGCCAGTAACGGGGGGAGGTAGGTGAGGGGCTCGTCTGCGCTGCGGGAGATGAGGACCGTGTCACAGCCCCAATAGCTTTCAGCCACCGACGGCCTAGTGAACTTCTGTCTCACTAGGATCTGGAGAGAACACATATGACACATTCTAATGCTTTGGTCCTCATGTCGGGATCCGATGTAATGATCTGACTTTTCTTTCGAAAAATGTGAATACATTTCCGCGTTATTGAAAATCAATGACACACACGTCGCTAGTCAACTAACACAGCTTGTTTTGTGAGCCTGCTAACAATGTAAAGTAGTGTTATAGTTAACTAGATAGCAGTGGAAATTACTCACCGGCAATCCATTGCCTTGCAGTATTTTGGCTTGACTAGCGAGTTTGTGTTGTGATTCTCAACAACGTTGAAATGTAGTGTTTCAAAAGAAAAGTCCGAACACTTTGATTGGTTGCCGACATGCGGACCAATGATCAGACTGTGTCACATATATTATACACATTCGTCACCACAACATCTGACTTAGACAACTGACAATCAATGAATGTGATTTCACATCTTCCAGATCACATGTAGAAACCCTCATTCAATATTTTTATTAATATCAAATTGTTACAGCCGTAGTGTGTTGCAGGGCTTAAAGTGGGAAAAAATCCTGTGCCTGAAACTTTTTCTTGGGGAGGGGGGTCACAGTTTGAGATATTGGGAGAGCGGGTACAGAAGACAGCTTCTTTTCTCAATGTTTAAATGCAATAATACTATTTTATAGTCAATACAAAATATATGTCTCAATGTTAAAATGCATTAATACTGTTTTATACTCAATACAAAATAAAATAATATATTTAGATGTCTTTAAAAGAACAAACTGATTAAATCACTTAAGGCCAAACTGATTGCATCACTTATCAAGCCACTATCACTATAACAATAGATCAATAGATCTACATCAAGTAGAATACTGATGACTAGTGACCAGTCAAGACCATTGGACTCCAGGATATCTTTGAGCTCCTGCATGAGGGCTGACGAGTTGGCGATGTTTACTTTCCTGCTGACTAGGTGTTGTGTTGTTACTTTGGCCAGATCCTAAAAAAATCGAACAAGGACATTGAGGATTTTGTCCATGTTAAGATTAGTAGCTTTGTCGATATTAATTGAAAACGTTGCTTTTTTAAGCTTTTCACACAGCCGTTTTTTCAATTCCGGGACAAAGGCCATGTGTGTTTAAATAGCTGGCGTGCTGATTGGAAACGGACAGCTTTGTCAGTGCATTTTTGTCTTCTGATAGCTTCTTGCACAAATCGACGAGTGGCTGAGCCATTGTGAAAGACAGATCATGTTCAGCTATAAACGCGCACACTCGGATCTTTTGCTCGCAAACACGGTCGGCCATTGAAGATGAAGTGGTAGGCTACCTGTAGCCGTCGCTCCCGGCAAGGTTGTTGTATGAGCAAGGTTTAAGAAACTTGGCTTCCATTTTAATAGACTCTTACTAAAGTTAGCGAGATAGCGGGCTGCTAAAAGCGAACGTCTCTACAAGCTAAAGGCCAATACACACAGCGTGCAATTTTTGTTGCACCACAACATTCGATTTTGAAGTTTGAATGGAAGTCTATGAGAAAATCTCATCCCAACGCATACGGCCCCGATTTTAATCGCACAGCGAAAATTCGATTCCATTCGTGGATGAATGGGACAAAGCACACGGCGTGCAAGTTTTGTCACACTGTCAAATTTTGCAAATTTTGTAAAAGTTTGTGGTGCGACGGATTATTGCATCACAATGGGACAATTGGGAAAACTTCAACTGGTCTATCTAAATTAATTGAGTCACTCATAACGGGGAGAGAGACCACTGGAGCTAGCATCAAAACACTAGTCTATTAGGGTACTGTACTGTTATAAACTGTTTAATAACAGCTTCCAATACAAACGGAACCAAATTAATTGTAACAGTTGTTTGTTTCTACCTGGCCCTGGCTAACAAACAAAGAGGTGGCTAGCTGGCTAGCTAACATTTCGGAGCTAGCATCAAAACACTAGTCTATTACATTACTGTACTCTTATAAACTGTTTAATAACAGTTTCCAATACAAACGGAACCAAATTAATTGTAACAGTAGTTTGAAAAACATTAGTGTAACATACATAATACATACATGCAATTTCAAAGTACAAATATAGTGTTGTCAGGGCTTGACATTAAGCTTTTTCAGTGAATTTATCTATAACTTTGCATACCTGCATTCTTATGAATATGTTGGTTTTGTTTTTGATGAAATACGTGCTTTAGGGAGGGTATTAAGTTATTTAACATGATGGCATGTATTACATGTGAATAAAATATTACTAAAAAAGTATTATCATTGTTGTTATTTGTATTTTGTACTGTGCAGCCAAAAAGGCTATCGTAAATCTTTTAGCAAGTAACGTTATTTATACTTATAATATATACTATACTACAGGTGCTGGTCATATAATTAGAATATCATCAAAAAGTTGATTTATTTCAGTAATTCCATTCAAAAAGTGAAACTTGTATAATGTATACTGTATATATTATATTAGTTTACTCAAAGATCTACGATAGCACGGGGTTGCCAGATTTCTAATCTAGCACGACTGAATGACCAGCCAAATTGTACACACGTTGTATAGACACTGTCCACTGAAAACCGGACATCTGGCAACCCAAAATTAATATTTACTCTACTGTACGTGTATGTAATTTACCGGTAACCTGAATGGATGAAATGGATGACGAAAAGCTCATAACTTGTCAACCAGTCAACCTGACATCTTCAATTGTGGATGGAGCAATCATCTATTTTAACGGTTTGACAGTCAAGGGCAATATATGAACATCACCATCAGCCAGCCACTACACCTAGCCCACAGCTGCCACTATACACATTACTAGATCTACGAATTACTGCATGCATGATTTATTTCCGTGTCATGCCACATAGCTACACGGCACATCTCACATACAAGACGCCTATATTACATAATAATAACAATCGAGCATGTAGGCACAATATTGTAGCGCGAACGCAGGAACATTCGCTGCCGTGTAGTGGTGAGCACCCGGTCTTGCTGATCGCCCCTTGTAGTGGAGTTGTGTGGTGTCCTATGGCCTCGTGTCGGCCCGTATGGTTATGCTGTGGCTCGATATGAGCGTGCTTCTATGTGTGGCTTTATGAGCGTGCTGTGGCTCCAATAGAGCGTGCCTTTTTTGTACACTGTTTGTAATGGTAATTAGGGAAACCAGCTCTAACTTATTGAACTATGCCGTCCTCCGAATCTATGTCCGGCTGATCATCGCCCATAATAATAAAGTGGCTTTTATAATACACCTTTCTGGCTGTGTGTTTTGTGCGCTCCCTCTCCTGACATTTTACCAATACCCCTAAATCAGGGGACCCACATATTTTATCACAATATGTCCAGTTGTATCTTGTAGAAATTGTGGAAGCAAGGCAAGCAATATTGGTAGAGCCTATTGTAATCAGCCTGCCTGGTCCGACTACGTAACAATAAAGTAACAATTGAGAATGGAATGTTGTGGTGCAACAAAATTGCATCGCACGCCGTGTGCATTGGGATGAGATTCTTTATGATTTTCTCATAGACTTCAATGGTGTGAGTTGAAAATGGAATTTTGCGGTGCAACAAAATCGTATCGCACGCCGTGTGCATTGCAATCGAATGTTGTGGTGCAACAAAAATTGCACGCCGTGTGCATTGGCCTTAACATTACACTCATTCAAACTTCTTAAGGCCCGCCCCACTACTCTGCCTCCGATTGGCTAGAAGTCGTTGGTTGGCTTGAGCAATGTGATACCATTGGTAGGCGGAACTGTCTCTTTGCTGAAGATAAACTTGCCGCCGGAGAACTTTAAGCCCTGCAATATAGCAACATTCTTCAGGATTTCATGCACATTCTACAGCCAGAGACAGATTACATTACATTCTTGTAGCACCTGAAAATGAGAACCCCATATTGCTGCGAGAGACAGACAGACACCACAGTCACACAGAGTTCCCCAACCCTCCATAATGTTATTCATCTTTTTTCCTCCTCCCTCCACCCTTCCTCCATCCTTACGTTTGGTTCTTGCTCTGGAGCTCCTGTAGCTCCGCTCTGGGCTCCAGCTCCTGTTCAGCCTGATTTCTTTTCAGCTTCTCTAAACGATACTGCAACTGGTAGATTTGGGCTTCTATTAAGGGGGGGGGGGACAATTAGAATGCAGGAAGCTCAGTATAAGTAGTAGCACCTGGAGATATAAAAGCAATTTTCATACAATAGCACAAATAAAATCAACCTGATGGATTGCTTAAATAGCAGAGAAATGCATACCTCTCTATGTGATAGTGGTGCTACTGTTAGCCAATTCTCTCTCCAGCTCATCCCTCATGTCTCTCTCCTGGGACAGCTGCCTCTGCAGCTTCCTCAGTCTGAACTGAGGAGTGTTCATCAGATCCTGCAAGGGAGAGCTGAAGAGCATAAAAGTATTTGCAAAAATGTCTGCAGTGTACAGTACATGGGTGATTTAATTCATCAACACTAAATTCAAATGTAATTTGGCAATACCCATGCCTCGGAACAGGCAATGTACCTAGAGTCTGAGTTGCCGTTGTACCCATTTCAACACCCCCAAAATGACATGATCACAGTAAATGGAAAAGTATACCTGACTGAGGAGGAGGCCACAGTGTGGAGCTGCATGAACTGGACCCTCTGTTTGCGGTTGAAGACAGGCGACTCATCATCCGTGAAAGAGGAGGCACTAGACCCCCATCTACTAGCAAAGGCTGAAACATTTGAGAGAGAGAGAGAGATACTTGCTGTTATTTCAGAACTCTGTGCAGACCACTGCAGGGGCAGTGTTGTTGAATATGAATATGAAACACAGACAAATGTTGTGACTTACTTTTCCTTTTCTTCAGATACTTCTCCAGATCACTGCTCACAGAGGCCGTTCTCGTCGTCCACAACAAAGCGAAGCATGGTGACAAGCTCAAGCTAAGGGATAAGGAATGAGCCACTTATGTATTTACAAATATAACTTATAAATGACATGCTACAGTATGGAACTGTCATTTAAAAACTGCTTTAAATGCTGTGGTTACTTAGGTCTACAATAATGAGGCCCTGTCCCCTACCTCAATGTTATGCCCCAGTGTGTGAAGGGTATAATGATCATTATAAACAGCATGGTGGAGCAGCAGTAGAACCACCTGAGAAAACACAACAGGTGTGATTGAGCACACAGGGTGACCCCACTAGTAGTAGCGATGCTCTAGTTCTGTCCAGTTCTGTCCGTGAGTGTGGATTACAATTCTGAAACTTGGTCTGTGTTTGGTCTGTGGTGGTTGATATTTCTCAGATGCATTAATATGCTTGCCTTGCTGTGGGATCATGTGATGTTATAAGGGATTGGGACAGTCAGATTGTGCCTGGAAAATCAATAACTGTCATTTATGCAGTGATAAAGCAGATACCTTTGATAGCTCCATCTCTAGGTTTACACCATTACTGAGATGTTCCCAGGAGACCATAGCTCCGTGGTCTGAACTGTACCTGCAGTCTCCTGAAAAATAGATAGAAGGAGAGACATGTGGAGAGTTATGAGGAAGACTGACGGAGAGAGGGAGCTGGCCATCTGGGGAAATTAAGTAAAAGACTACGGCCCAAATTACACTGGAAGCGTCAACCTCGCCTTACCTCAGCGGCGTGTGAGTTTCATTTAGGCGCCCATGCTAATGGGCTAGAGCTCTCACGTGCACCTCATGCTGGCTCCTCCGACTCGCTTGCTATAGAGTCAGAGTCTGGCCTATTTTTCACGTGTGAGGCCGACGTGAAAATTATCTTAACCAGCAACATAGACTACAGTTTCAATGTCTACATCTAAATATGTCTAACTTTTTTTTAAATCAATACTTCCGCTATCTGTTTCAAAGCAGAAACCCCAGGTAGACTATAATCATATTATGTTAATAAGTTAAAAGAACATCATGCACCATGAAGGGCAGTATTTTTCCAGTGATTTCTCCCTCTCTCTCTTTGTTCGGTAGTTTGGTTATTCTCTTGCCACGGCAACATTGTGACGGTATACATTTCCATCTTGCTTATGTTGAGATCGAAGTCGCATGAAATGACATGTCGTTGGCACGATCGCAAAATATTAAAACCAATAACATTCCTGTGGAAATGGACATGCTCTGAATAATTTGTCCACTACTCTTTCTACCGTTCTCTCTCTTGCTCACACACACATACACACTTTCTCTTTGCTTCTCTCTGTGTTTCCCTGTCTGTGTGTGCATGACTGCGTTTTGCTTATAACCATTGCACTTTTTGAATCGCTCATTAAGGATGGATGACAGTAGAGACTGAACCCAGAACTATTCATAGTGAAATAGTTTGGACTATTGTAACGGTCTCCTTTCTGGTCTTCCGAAGAAAGCGATTGGCCAGCTGCAATGAGTCACAGCAAGAGTTTTAACCAAAACAAGCAGACAAGCTCATATAACTCCTATTTTAGAGACTCTACACTGGCTTCCTGTTAAGTTCAGGATAGATTTCAAGATCCTTCTGCTTGTTTATAAAGCTCTCACTGGCACAGCACCAGAATATCTGAAAGAGCTTTTGCAGCATATCAGCCCAATAGAGCTCTCAGGTCTTCTGATGGTGGTTCTCTGTGTACCACATGTACAAAAGAAGAGATTTGGTCAATCTGAATGTACAAAGATAGGCCTGGCTGTAGCAGCTACGCATTAGAGGCGTAACAAAAAACATGGGCAGTAGGGAAGACAGAAAGTTCTGCAAAATTCTGCCACGCACACACAGCTAACGCAGCCAGTGTAATTTGGGCATAACAAGGTGCAAGGCATTTGTATTTTGAGTGGACAATCTAACCAGACAGATTAACCTAAACTGATTCTCTTATCCTTGAAAAGTAGTTAGATAAGTAGTCAATTGCACTTGGAAAAGACTGCAAAATGAAGCTTAACTGATTAAGTTAAGGCAACGTATTTAGAAGTGTGCCCCACCTTGAAGGAAGTCAGAGAGCAAGCTCAACCGCGCCTGAATGGGCTGGTCCAGGCAGGACTGAGGGGTCTCCACTCCCTTCCTGTTAGGGAGAAAGCTATCAATAAAGACAAGCACAACACACAAGATCATCTGCACAAAAAGACCCAGATACATGGCTGACTGCTGTGCAGATACATCAGAGAGAATGGAAGCCACACACATCCCCCCAAAAACACACATACTGTGTAGAAATGTCTACCCTACACATAGGGTGCAGAAACTTGGGCACCCCTGGTTTTAATGTCTGTTACAATTAATCTCCAAGTGATTGAAAGCAAACCTGAAAGTTAAACATGACACCTTTCCGCACATTTTAAAGAAAGGTTTCTTTTTATTTCAATGTTTTGTTTTTCTCATTTCTCATTTTTTAAAAAGGAAAAGGGCCCTGTGCAAAGGTTTGGGAACCCTTTTGGATTATTCTTTGTTACCTTTTGAGAAGATGATTACTAAGGCCCAGACCAAGGTGATTCAGTCGTTAGGGCTTCAATGAGTCAGGTGAATATAATTCCAGGGTTGAACTATATATTCTGAAGTAACTCCATGCCTTCTAAAGCCTGACTGTGGTGGCTGTTGTGTCTGGAGTTAAAAACCATGGGTTCCTCTTAACAGTTGTCCAAGGATATCAGAATGAAGAGACAGTTCACTTCCACCATCAAGGAGAAGGCTACAAAAAACTCTCGCAACGTTTCAAACTACCCATTTCCACTGTCAGAAACATCATGAGAAAATGGAAAATAAATGGAACAATTGAAGTCACGGCAAGATTTGGAAGACCAAGAAAAATGTCAAATAGAATGGCCCGAGATCTGGTGAGAAATGCTCAGAAGAGCCCACAGATCACTGCAAAAGATCTGCAAAAAACAGTAGCAGACACCGGTCTAGTTGTTCACAGGACAACAGTACAGCGTACCTTAAACAACAAAGACCTACATGGCAGAGTTGACAGAAAGAAGCCTTTCCTACGACCTCAACACAAAATGAAGCGTCTGAAGTATGCAAAAGAAAACCTTGAGAAACCTGAAGCCTATTGGAACAATGTGCTTTGAACTGACAAAACCAAAATTGAACTTTTTGGCCACAACCAAAGAAGGTATGTTTGGAGAAAAGGGTGAAGCATTTGTAGAGAAGAACAGAAAGACTCTTAGCTGGCTACAGGAAGCATTTGCAAGCTGTTATAGTTGCCAGAGGAGGAGTTACAAAGTACTAGCTGACAGGGTTCCCAAACTTTTGCACACAGCCTTTTTCCTTGTTTTATTATTTTGAAATTGTAAAAAGACAAATCTAAATTAATCTTGCTTCAAAATGTGATGAAATGTGTCATGTTTACCATTTAGAGCTTAGGTTTGCTTCTTTTTACTTAGGTATTAATTGTAAAAGGCATTTTGACTAGGGGTGGCCACATTTTTGCACCCCACTGTAGGAATTTAATGTAAAATATAACCAAGCACATTCGCTTTACTCACAAGTTATGCATTAATCTCAGCAACAACAAGCCATCTTGTAACTGATTGATTTGTAGCAATGGTTGGTCCAATTTCAAGCTGTTGATCTGGAGATGAGAAAAAGGTTTGAGTCTGCATGAACAATTATCAATATCAACTACTAGAGCTTGCTAGCTATGGCCTGTGCCATGTCATATCAAATAGTAAGCTACAGAATTGAGCCTAACTTCTTACTTACCCACTCCAACAGGACCAACACTTTGTCTTCGTCTAGTTCCATGTTCACGACTGTCGTCCATTACCAGGCTAAATGGGGAAACATGTCAACACAACAGCAAAAAAGAACAACATGTCAGTCCTGATACACACTTTCCAAGTGCAGATAACTAGCTCCGTATTATCTCGCAACAACAACATTTTAAATACTAGCTAGCTACTTTAGTAGGCTAATAGAATTACAATAACACAAAGTATGTAGCTAGCTACCAATGACTTAGTTAGACGAATAATGATTTGTAAATGAAAATTCTAATGTAGCTAGTTAGGAATCACATACATTGGCTTTACATAGAGCGTTACGACTTTTTACGATACATTTGCCTCAAAATTGGAGCCAGCTTGCTACTTACTTGCGACGTCATCCGTGTTACCACTAATACTATAATATATATTACATACAGACACCACCTCCACTTACATACATACACCTCCTCCGCAGACATGCAGACATACAGACACCTCCTCCACTTGCATACATACACACACTCACACACTACAAAATCGAATACTCTGTGTCCAACTGGAGTCCACAAGCTCACCGCTGACGTTGATAGGGAGGTTCAGGGCTGCTGCCGTGACGATGGACGCACAAACAGTGGCGGCAGCTCCCATGTCAGCCCTCATGGCGTCCATCCCCGAGGGCGGCTTCAGAGAGATCCCACCGCTGCCACCAGAGAGCAGAGAGAAAGGGAGAGAGAGGGTGGACAAGGTATGAGTGAGTGCCTGAAAGGTGATGTCTGTTGTGGTGGAGGTGGTGGTAGGGTGAAGATGATGGCGGTGGTGAAGAAGGAGGTGTGTGTGTTTTACCTGTCGAAGGTGACACCCTTGCCCACCAGCAGCAGTGGAGTGTGTGCTGTTGGGGCAGCTGTTGTAATGCACCTCCAGGAAGACAGGGGGCTCCTCTGAGCCTTTAGGACACACTTAGGAACGCCCCCGTTTTCTGCTCCTCGATCCACTCCAGAGGCCTGGGAGAGGGGCGTTACAAGTTTGCTCACACACACAAAGGTTGGTCAACACACACACACGCACACACACAAACAGAGACGCGTACACACACACACTCACACCTTTTATGGACGGTGACCCAGCCATGACACCACCCTCCAACCCCAACACCCTCCAGCCAGCCATGACACCACCACCCTCCAACCAGCCACAACACCACCACCACCCTCCACCCAGCCACAACACCACCAACCTCCACCCTAAAACACTAAACCCTCCACCCAGCCATGACACCACCACCCTCCACCCAGCCATGACACCACCCTCCACCCTAACACACTCAACCCTTCACCCAATGACCTAGCCATAACACAACCACCCTCCAACCCAAACACCCTCCACCCAGCCATGACACCACCACCCTCCACCCAGCCACAACAACACCACCACCCTCCACCCTAACACACTCCACCCAGCCATAACACCACCCTCCAACCCCACCACCCTCGACCCAGCCATGACACCATCACCCTCCAACCCCAACACCCTCCACCCAGCAATGACACTACCACCCTCCACCCAGCCATGACTCCACCAATCCTAAATAAAATGATTTATTGCCTTCGCTAAAAGTATATTTATTTACAAGTGTTTACAAATATTAGACACCACCACCCTCCCCCCAGCCACGAAACCACAACCCTCCACCTAACCACAACGCCACCACCCTCAATCCATCCATCCACCCAGCCATAACACCACCACCCTCCACCCAGCCACAACACCTCCACCCAGCCACAACAACACCACCACCCTCCCCCCAGCCAAAAAACCACAACCCTCCACCTAACCACAACGCCACCACCCTCAATCCATCCATCCATCCAGCCACAACACCAACCTCCACCCATTCACAACCACAACACCACCACCCTCCAACCTCGACCCAGCCATGACACCACCACCCTCCAACCCCAACACCCAGCACCCTCCACCAAGCCATGACACCACCACCCTCCACCCAACCATGACAACACCACACTCCACCCAGCAATGACACTACCACCCTCCACCCAGCCACGACACCACCAATCCTAAATAAAAGGCTTTATTGCCTTCGCGAAAAGTATATTTACAAGTGTTTACAAATATTAGACACCACCACCCTCCCCCCAGCCACGAAACCACAACCCTCCACCCAACCACAATGCCACCACCTTCCATCCACCCACAACACTACCACCCTCCACCCAGCCACGAAACCACCACCCTCCACCCAGCCACAACACTACCACCCTCCACCCAGCCACAACATCACCATCCTCCACCCATTCACAACCACAACACCACCACCCTCAACACCACCACCCTCGAACCCCACCACCCTCGACCCAGCCATGACACCACCACCCTCCAACCCCAACACCCAGCACCCTCCACCAAGCCATGACACCACCACCCTCCACCCAACCATGACAACACCACACTCCACCCAGCAATGACACTACCACCCTCCACCCAGCCACGACACCACCAATCCTAAATAAAAGGCTTTATTGCCTTCGCGAAAAGTATATTTACAAGTGTTTACAAATATTAGACACCACCACCCTCCCCCCAGCCACGAAACCACAACCCTCCACCCAACCACAATGCCACCACCTTCCATCCACCCAGCCACAACACCACCACCCTCCACCAAGCCACGAAACCACCACCCTCCACCCAGCCACAAAACCACCACCCTCCACCCAGCCACAACACCACCACCCTCCAGCCACAACACCACCACCCTCCCCTCAGCCACAACACCACCACCCTCCCCTCAGCCACGAAACCACCATCCTCCCCTCAGCCACGAAACCACCATCCTCCCCTCAGCCACGAAACCACCATCCTCCCCTCAGCCACGAAACCACCATCCTCCCCTCAGCCACGAAACCACCATCCTCCCCTCAGCCACGAAACCACCACCCTCCCCTCAGCCACGAAACCACCATCCTCCCCTCAGCCACGAAACCACCATCCTCCCCTCAGCCACGAAACCACCATCCTCCCCTCAGCCACGAAACCACCATCCTCCCCATAGCCACGAAACCACCATCCTCCCCTCAGCCACGAAACCACCACCACCCTCCATCCATCCACCCAACCAACCTCCACCCAGCCACGACATCACCACCCTCCACCCTGCCACAACATCACCACCCTCCACCCAGCCACAACATCACCAACCTCCACCCAGCCATGACACCACCCTCTTACAAGTGTTTACAAATATTACTGACAACAGTCATATAACATTAACAATGACACAAAAACAACTGGGGATTAACAAAGGGTAGGAGAAGGACCATGCGAACGGTGTCACAACAAAACACAGCCCTATTCTTCCCTACACCTCTGACCTACCTATATCACATACTAACTAACCTACCCGGAACCTAAACTACCTGCTACAGAACTACGGGGCGTGACACCCGCTCGCGTCTTACCTAATGTTTTTAGACAGCGGTTATCTACGTGATGTAATGTATACCCCAGGGTATTTTACCTAGCCCTTCTACCGTGGGGAAGAAAAGAGAAAACAGGGGTCCATCAACACACTAAACCCACAGCTATGAACAAAAGAAATAATTTCTGGTAACAGATTATAAACAAACTAGTCAAACAAAACACCACCCCTTCCCTCTCTCGCTACACATGACAAAACACACATTAAGTAGGAGATGATCTTCTGGGTTTGGATGACAACTGATTGAACACAGGTGAGGGCTGACGAGATAACGATGATGGACAGGACCCAATAACCAACAGGGGAGGAACCACATGCACACCACTTCACCTAGGGGGAGACAGACAGAATGAAAACAAAAACAGACACAGGACATAATACAATACATACAAGTCTGTAACACTTGCATACATACAGACACCACCTCCACTTACATACATACACCTCCTCCACTTACATACATACAGACACCACCTCCACTTACATACATACACCTCCTCCGCAGACATGCAGACATGCACACAGACATACAGACAGACATACAGTCATACAGACACCTCCTCCACTTGCATACATACACACTCACACACTACAAAATCGAATACTCTGTGTCCAACTGGAGTCCACAAGCTCACCGCTGACGTTGATAGGGAGGTTCAGGGCTGCTGCCGTGACGATGGACGCACAAACAGTAGCGGCAGCTCCCATGTCAGCCCTCATGGCGTCCATCCCCGATGGCGGCTTCAGAGAGATCCCACCGCTGCCACCAGAGAGCAGAGAGAAAGGGAGAGAGAGGGTGGACAAGGTATGAGTGAGTGCCTGAAAGGTGATGTCTGTTTTGGTGGAGGTGGTGGTAGGGTGTAGATGATGGCGGTGGTGAAGAAGGAGGTGTGTGTGTTTTACCTGTCGAAGGTGACACCCTTGCCCACCAGCAGCAGTGGAGTGTGTGCTGTTGGGGCAGCTGTTGTAATGCACCTCCAGGAAGACAGGGGGCTCCTCTGAGCCTTTAGGACACACTTAGGAACGCCCCCGTTTTCTGCTCCTCGATCCACTCCAGAGGCCTGGGAGAGGGGCGTTACAAGTTTGCTCACACACACAAAGGTTGGTTAACACACACACACACACACACAAACAGAGACGCGTACACACACACACTCACACCTTTTATGGACGGTGACCCAGCCATGACACCACCCTCCAACCCCAACACCCTCCAGCCAGCCATGACACCACCACCCTCCAACCAGCCACAACACCACCACCACCCTCCACCCAGCCACAACACCACCAACCTCCACCCTAAAACACTAAACCCTCCACCCAGCCATGACACCACCACCCTCCACCCAGCCATGACACCACCCTCCACCCTAACACACTCAACCCTTCACCCAACGACCTAGCCATAACACAACCACCCTCCAACCCAAACACCCTCCACCCAGCCATGACACCACCACCCTCCACCCAGCCACAACAACACCACCACCCTCCACCCTAACACACTCCACCCAGCCATAACACCACCCTCCAACCCCACCACCCTCGACCCAGCCATGACACCATCACCCTCCAACCCCAACACCCTCCACCCAGCAATGACACTACCACCCTCCACCCAGCCATGACTCCACCAATCCTAAATAAAATGATTTATTGCCTTCGCTAAAAGTATATTTATTTACAAGTGTTTACAAATATTAGACACCACCACCCTCCCCCCAGCCACGAAACCACAACCCTCCACCTAACCACAACGCCACCACCCTCAATCCATCCATCCACCCAGCCATAACACCACCACCCTCCACCCAGCCACAACACCTCCACCCAGCCACAACAACACCACCACCCTCCCCCCAGCCACAAAACCACAACCCTCCACCCTCCCCCCAGCCACAAAACCACAACCCTCCACCTAACCACAACGCCACCACCCTCAATCCATCCATCCATCCAGCCACAACACCAACCTCCACCCATTCACAACCACAACACCACCACCCTCCAACCTCGACCCAGCCATGACACCACCACCCTCCAACCCCAACACCCAGCACCCGCCACCAAGCCATGACACCACCACCCTCCACCCAACCATGACAACACCACACTCCACCCAGCAATGACACTACCACCCTCCACCCAGCCACGACACCACCAATCCTAAATAAAAGGCTTTATTGCCTTCGCGAAAAGTATATTTACAAGTGTTTACAAATATTAGACACCACCACCCTCCCCCCAGCCACGAAACCACAACCCTCCACCCAACCACAATGCCACCACCTTCCATCCACCCAGCCACAACACTACCACCCTCCACCCAGCCACGAAACCACCACCCTCCACCCAGCCACAACACTACCACCCTCCACCCAGCCACAACATCACCATCCTCCACCCATTCACAACCACAACACCACCACCCTCAACACCACCACCCTCCAACCCCACCACCCTCGACCCAGCCATGACACCACCACCCTCCAACCCCAACACCCAGCACCCTCCACCAAGCCATGACACCACCACCCTCCACCCAACCATGACAACACCACACTCCACCCAGCAATGACACTACCACCCTCCACCCAGCCACGACACCACCAATCCTAAATAAAAGGCTTTATTGCCTTCGCGAAAAGTATATTTACAAGTGTTTACAAATATTAGACACCACCACCCTCCCCCCAGCCACGAAACCACAACCCTCCACCCAACCACAATGCCACCACCTTCCATCCACCCAGCCACAACACCACCACCCTCCACCAAGCCACGAAACCACCACCCTCCACCCAGCCACAAAACCACCACCCTCCACCCAGCCACAACACCACCACCCTCCAGCCACAACACCACCACCCTCCCCTCAGCAACAACACCACCATCCTCCCCTCAGCCACGAAACCACCATCCTCCCCTCAGCCACGAAACCACCATCCTCCCCTCAGCCACGAAACCACCATCCTCCCCTCAGCCACGAAACCACCATCCTCCCCTCAGCCACGAAACCACCATCCTCCCCTCAGCCACGAAACCACCATCCTCCCCTCAGCCACGAAACCACCACCCTCCCCTCAGCCACGAAACCACCATCCTCCCCTCAGCCACGAAACCACCATCCTCCCCTCAGCCACGAAACCACCATCCTCCCCTCAGCCACGAAACCACCATCCTCCCCATAGCCACGAAACCACCATCCTCCCCTCAGCCACGAAACCACCACCACCCTCCATCCATCCACCCAACCAACCTCCACCCAGCCACGACATCACCACCCTCCACCCTGCCACAACATCACCACCCTCCACCCAGCCACAACATCACCAACCTCCACCCAGCCATGACACCACCCTCTTACAAGTGTTTACAAATATTACTGACAACAGTCATATAACATTAACAATGACACAAAAACAACTGGGGATTAACAAAGGGTAGGAGAAGGACCATGCGAACGGTGTCACAACAAAACACAGCCCTATTCTTCCCTACACCTCTGACCTACCTATATCACATACTAACTAACCTACCCGGAACCTAAACTACCTGCTACAGAACTACGGGGCGTGACACCCGCTCGCGTCTTACCTAATGTTTTTAGACAGCGGTTATCTACGTGATGTAATGTATACCCCAGGGTATTTTACCTAGCCCTTCTACCGTGGGGAAGAAAAGAGAAAACAGGGGTCCATCAACACACTAAACCCACAGCTATGAACAAAAGAAATAATTTCTGGTAACAGATTATAAACAAACTAGTCAAACAAAACACCACCCCTTCCCTCTCTCGCTACACATGACAAAACACACATTAAGTAGGAGATGATCTTCTGGGTTTGGATGACAACTGATTGAACACAGGTGAGGGCTGACGAGATAACGATGATGGACAGGACCCAATAACCAACAGGGGAGGAACCACATGCACACCACTTCACCTAGGGGGAGACAGACAGAATGAAAACAAAAACAGACACAGGACATAATACAATACATACAAGTCTGTAACACTTGCATACATACAGACACCACCTCCACTTACATACATACACCTCCTCCACTTACATACATACAGACACCACCTCCACTTACATACATACACCTCCTCCGCAGACATGCAGACATGCACACAGACATACAGACAGACATACAGTCATACAGACACCTCCTCCACTTGCATACATACACACACTCACACACTACAAAATCGAATACTCTGTGTCCAACTGGAGTCCACAAGCTCACCGCTGACGTTGATAGGGAGGTTCAGGGCTGCTGCCGTGACGATGGACGCACAAACAGTAGCGGCAGCTCCCATGTCAGCCCTCATGGCGTCCATCCCCGATGGCGGCTTCAGAGAGATCCCACCGCTGCCACCAGAGAGCAGAGAGAAAGGGAGAGAGAGGGTGGACAAGGTATGAGTGAGTGCCTGAAAGGTGATGTCTGTTTTGGTGGAGGTGGTGGTAGGGTGTAGATGATGGCGGTGGTGAAGAAGGAGGTGTGTGTGTTTTACCTGTCGAAGGTGACACCCTTGCCCACCAGCAGCAGTGGAGTGTGTGCTGTTGGGGCAGCTGTTGTAATGCACCTCCAGGAAGACAGGGGGCTCCTCTGAGCCTTTAGGACACACTTAGGAACGCCCCCGTTTTCTGCTCCTCGATCCACTCCAGAGGCCTGGGAGAGGGGCGTTACAAGTTTGCTCACACACACAAAGGTTGGTTAACACACACACACACACACACAAACAGAGACGCGTACACACACACACTCACACCTTTTATGGACGGTGACCCAGCCATGACACCACCCTCCAACCCCAACACCCTCCAGCCAGCCATGACACCACCACCCTCCAACCAGCCACAACACCACCACCACCCTCCACCCAGCCACAACACCACCAACCTCCACCCTAAAACACTAAACCCTCCACCCAGCCATGACACCACCACCCTCCACCCAGCCATGACACCACCCTCCACCCTAACACACTCAACCCTTCACCCAACGACCTAGCCATAACACAACCACCCTCCAACCCAAACACCCTCCACCCAGCCATGACACCACCACCCTCCACCCAGCCATGACACCACCACCCTCCACCGAGCCACAACAACACCACCACCCTCCACCCTAACACACTCCACCCAGCCATAACACCACCCTCCAACCCCACCACCCTCGACCCAGCCATGACACCATCACCCTCCAACCCCAACACCCTCCACCCAGCAATGACACTACCACCCTCCACCCAGCCACGACTCCACCAATCCTAAATAAAATGATTTATTGCCTTCGCTAAAAGTATATTTATTTACAAGTGTTTACAAATATTAGACACCATCACCCTCCCCCCAGCCACGAAACCACAACCCTCCACCTAACCACAACGCCACCACCCTCAATCCATCCATCCACCCAGCCATAACACCACCACCCTCCACCCAGCCACAACACCTCCACCCAGCCACAACAACACCACCACCCTCCCCACAGCCACAAAACCACAACCCTCCACCTAACCACAACGCCACCACCCTCAATCCATCCATCCAGCCACAACACCACCAACCTCCACCCAGCCACAACACTACCACCCTCCACCCAGCCACAACATCACCATCCTCCACCCATTCACAACCACAACACCACCACCCTCAACACCACCACCCTCCAACCCCACCACCCTCGACCCAGCCATGACACCACCACCCTCGAACCCCCAGCACCCTCCACCAAGCCATGACACCACCACCCTCCACCCAACCATGACAACACCACACTCCACCCAGCAATGACACTACCACCCTCCACGACACCACCAATCCTAAATAAAAGGCTTTATTGCCTTCGCGAAAAGTATATTTACAAGTGTTTACAAATATTAGACACCACCACCCTCCACCCAACCATGAAACCACCACCCTCCACCCAACCACAATGCCACCACCTTCCATCCACCCAGCCACAACACCACCACCCTCCACCCAGCCACGAAACCACCACCCTCCACCCAACCACAATGCCACCACCTTCCACCCAGCCACGAAACCACAGCCTTCCAGCCACAACACCACCACCCTCCCCTCAGCCACGAAACCACCATCCTCCCCTCAGCCACGAAACCACCATCCTCCCCTCAGCCACGAAACCACCATCCTCCCCTCAGCCACGAAACCACCACCACCCTCCATCCATCCACGAAACCACAACCCTCCACCCAACCACAATGCCACCACCTTCCATCCAACCACGACATCACCACCCTCCACCCAACCACAACATCACCACCCTCCACCCAACCACGACATCACCCTTTGGTCGTCTTTTACACGTTCATCATGAATGAACAATAACTAACCGGCTAACCCTTTAAACTGAAACAAAACCCCGGAATTGCTAAACGTCAAACAATAGTCCAAACTTAAATAACAAGATAGTAATACGTCATTGTCGCACGCTCTCCAAACACACAGCCAACTCTGCCACAGGTGTCTGTGGTTTCCTCTCACTCATTCAATCATCTGTCACGCCCCCGTGCACTTCCTCAAACTAAACAACATTTATACAAATTAATCAATGGGCAGAAAGAGTGATACTATAGGCATACATGACTTGCACTGGGCAAAATAATTACACCACCATGCATCACTATTGTAGTGTTTGGCAAACTGTTGCGTCGCTGAGTGAGCATTGGTAGATCCTACTAGTACAGACTTTACACTCAAACAGGCTTTCTCTCTCTCGCTGATCTCCTTATCTCAGGTTCTGGATTCACTACACTTGTCTTTATGAATGAGTTAACATTATTTATTTAGAATGATTGAGATCAAAACAATGTACATTGAATGAACAATACTGTTTAAATGCGTTTACGTAGCACTCATCTGATACTGTGACGGCTATGAGTAGCCTGGTTGTCTGTGTGTTTGTGTGTATGTCTCTTTAACAGCCATAGGAGATAAGTCCAGTCCAGAGGATCCCCCCCCCCCTTGATAATTGCCAATCAACTCCAGCAGTGGTCAATCAACTCCAGCCAATCAACTCCAGCCGATCAACTCCAAACCAGCCAATCATCAGAGGCCACATCATTTAAAAGACATTGACATGAAAGCAGCAGGAGCTGTGTGCCCACCATTCTTTTGTTGTACTACTTTGTTAGTTTGATACTTGTTAGTTTGATACTTGTTAGTTTGATACTTGTTAGTTTGATACTTGTTAGTTTGATACTTGTTAGTTTATACCTTGTGTTAGAAACCTGTTAGTAATTATTGTTTAAAGAACCATCACGGATGAGTTTATTGTTTATTTTTGTTTGAAGCATTTGTTGTAACTCCAGTTCTGTTTTTCTCAATACCAATAAGACTTTAATTTATCCTTGCTATAATAAAACTCCTTGTTACATAACACCAGTAATACTTTGTTACTTCTTCTTCTCCCTAGCGAACGTAGAACGTAACAGATACACTGCAATACTAATGTATGAACACGTGAGGGCGCTATCATCACGGCCATATAGCAGAAACACTAGGCACGGCGCCATCTGGTGGTCAACTGTCGTCAGCACAACACAAAGCGAATTGGCGAATCCAGAACTTCATGAGAATATTTCCTATTCAGTGGTTGAAACTATCACACATCTGGCACTCCGAATTGTTTCAGCAGCAGTATAAAAAACTGTTATATTTTCCAATGTTTTTATTTATATGAAAGGCCTCCTATTATTGATGAATGTATCCAGCTGTGTAGCAGCACAGTAACATTCCACTCCATGGAATGGAAAAGCAGTGGGATCACCAGCGCCCTCATGTGGACAACATCATAACCTGCAGCCTGCCACCTGGGTGCACTGATACTGTAGCTACAAGGAGGAAACTAGACTCTCAAACAGTCTGGATAGAATAATGGGGTGACATACGTTTTATTGCATAAAAATAGCAGGAATACAATGACCATTTTAGAACAGGAAGAATGGTTGAACTGACTCAGGCTGTAGAGCAAATATAATAATATCAGTTTTCACATGAATGTTTGGCAGAGACTTTTGGCTATGTTTTGTTGATAGCAAAACATGTCTAATATTGATAATCTGACTCCAATGTAATTATCCTATGTGCTTAGTTTTTTCTCCTCATACAGGGTTAGGGTTACACTGGTCAGATCGCTGTCATACAAAATCTCTGCTAGTCTGAGCAGAACAAGGATAGCGGGAGGATAGAAATTAATAATATTAGTGTTTCTGTGTGTCAAAGCGGGAAAAGCAAGGCTAGATGTATGCAAATAAATGATGTATCAATTTCTTCCCCGTGTATGATACTGAAGGTAAATTTATCAATGTTCAAACCTTTAAAAATGAAAGTGTTGAAAAAAAGTTCTGTGGAAAACGTCTGGCCACAGCACATAGTGAGAGGGCTGCCACACGGTACACGTTTATCATGAATGAAAAATAACAAACCGGCTAACCCTTTAAACTGAAACAAAAACCCGGAATTGCTAAACGTCAAACAACAGTCCAAACTTTAATAACAAGATAAAAATACAATACAATTGACAGATTGGTTTGGTTCTCTCCTTCTCTGTGGTAACATTCTTTCGACTGACCATTGCCAAATACCACACACTATCAATGCGCTTACATCTACTGAATTAAAATGTAAGACCTTACCAACACCGGCTTGTTTTCTGCAGAAGATCAAATCTGGATGATGTTTAGCCATTGTAGGCGAACGCAGGGCATGCGATAGTTGTGGCGAACTTTCAACTTTGACCCATACAACTCTATGAACATAAAATTCTTCTTTTCTTATATTCTCTTCTTCAGATCGCAAATTATAAATTATCTATCCTACATAGAAATGATCGTGCTATAAAAAAATAATTGTGAATTAACTAAGAAAATATTAATTATCGTCGCTCAGAAAGGTCAGAACTAAACAAATGAACATTTCCCAAAAAATTGTATTAACAGCTTCTGATGCCTCAATCTGCCTGAGCCTGTGTGCTTGGAGCATGGATTAAGGGCTCCGTTATGTCAAAGACATCAATGAGTTCCTAGGAGACAGAAAACAACAAAGCATGAGATGACATCAAATAAAACAACCTTTTTACAATCAGCTGGTTGTCAAATGTGTGAACATAAATTATATTAACTTGTTGAAAAAGAGCATTAAAAAAGTCCTTTAAGTTATGAACAAAAATATGATGTTTGGTGTGTGAGATAGATGAGCTTAGTGAGTAAGATACAAAGGGTCTGATGGGTACAGAGCTAGAGTGATGGGTATAGAGCTAGAGTGATGAGTATAGAGCTAGAGTGATGGGTATAGAGCTAGAGTGGTGGGTATAGAACTAGAGTGATGGGTATAGAGCTAGAGTGATGAGTATAGAGCTAGAGTGATGGGTATAGAGCTAGAGTGATGAGTATAGAGCTAGAGTGATGGGTATAGAGTGGTGGGTATAGAACTAGAGTGATGGGTATAGAGCTAGAGTGATGAGTATAGAGCTAGAGTGATGAGTATAGAGCTAGAGTGATGGGTATAGAGCTAGAGTGATGAGTATAGAGCTAGAGTGATGGGTATAGAGCTAGAGTGATGAGTATAGAGCTAGAGTGATGAGTATAGAGCTAGAGTGATGAGTATAGAGCTAGAGTGATGAGTATAGAACTAGAGTGATGAGTATAGAGCTAGAGTGATGGGTATAGAGCTAGAGTGATGGGTATAGAGCTAGAGTGATGGGTATAGAGCTAGAGCATCCCTCACCCTCCAGCTCTTACGGCTGATGGAGATGACACACTGCTGTGTGGACGACCCTCCAGCCTCCACCTCCCCTTCCTCCACAGGAGCTGAATCACATGAAGCACTCACATTAATAATGACCCAGTATTATTGAATCACATGCACTCACATTAATAACGACCTGTTATTCCTGCAGAACAACCTGAGATAATTCTTGCAGAATAATGGGAAGGAAGCAACATCAAGAACAGGACTCGTAAACATGAAACCTCACAGATATTACTCCTACCAGGGCGGCTAATACAACCACAACACCTTGTGACGTTAGAATTATAAGGTTCTATCTCCATTTTTGTCAAAATTGAGTTTTTTATATAATCTGATCCATTAGGTGTTTACTAATGCCTGTGTGGTGTTATTTTTTAAATGTTGAATTTTTTTTGTTAGTAATTCATAAAATACAAAGGTTTCATCTCACAAAACATAATGGAATGTAAAAACTTTGACGCTCAATATCTCTGAACTACCCTAAACGGAGATAGACCTAGAACCTTATCATTCTAAGCTCACGACCTGCACACATATTTATGACTCATTAAAGACTCATACACATGCGTACGGAAGGTGTGATGGGAAATGTAGTTTTTTTCTTACCGATACAAGGCAACTTGTCGTTATCCAGGTACATCCTTGCCAAACCATCCTAAGGAACACAAAATATAGGAATACAATAATTCTTCCATTGGCTATGTAATAGTAAATGTAGGAATCTTAAAGTTGTATCTCCCTATGTATATACAGTACTATCTGCATCTCATAAATGAGTAGCAGTGCTGCAGTGGTGGTTGCCCCCCCCATCGATTGATAACTATACCTATCAAACATAAGCCACTCACCCTGATCAGAAAAGACGTATGGAAAATGTTCTCCACTGTCCGCGAGAACGAGTTGGGATCGATCACAAACGCATAATATGAGATAGGTGATGTCGCTGTGAAGAGAGACACAACGGCTATCGATCTGATATACAATTATTAACTTAAATGTAAACATCAAGTCGATATATATAATACAATATAATATATATCAAAACAACAGTCAAAACTCACGGTCATCAGTAGCTTCGCAAGTATCCCAGAATCCTCTCTACCTCCTTCTCAGTTGCCTCCTGGTGGGATTCTTCAAAGTTCATCAACTGCAAGATAAAGTCAAGCAAACTACAGTTAAAAAACATGACCTATTTCCCCCATCTTGGACTCTGGGTGACCTCACTTAAAATGACAAACAAGTGTAAACATGTCGTCCTCCACAAATGATGTAGCGCCACACCGTGTGTGAATTGGTAACAATTAGGTATTCAAACGTATGACTAAAAAGCTACCAGAAAGTGTTGTGCTCCTTTGCTTTTTACAGAGTTGTTGTGTTTATTTGAAAGCGGTCCATAGATTTGAGGTAGGTGGAAAAGTTACCGTTGCTGGCCAAAAGATGGAGTCTGATATGTGATATATAACTAGTAGCACGAGTTATAGTGGTGCTATAAATAGATAGCACTAATGGTGGTCTAACAATGATACTCCACACTGTCTGGACTTGTACCTAGCTGCCTGAAGCTAAACGTTATTCCAACAGCAGTGGAGTTTAGCAGACAGGAAGATGTTAGCTCACGCATCATGTGACTTGGATGAGACGTAGACCCCCCCCTCTAAAAAATACATAAATTAGGTAACATCACTATCCTCCAAACACAAATCGTGAGCTTAGAATTATACGGTTCTATCTCCGTCTACGGTAGTTCAGAGATATTGAGCGTCAAAGTTTTTACATTCCATTATGTTTTGTCAGATGGAACCTTTGTATTTTATGAATTACTAACTCAAAAATGTCAACATTTTAAAAATAACACCACACAGGCTTTAATAAACACCTAATGGATCAGATTATGTAAAAAAACTCAATTTTGACAAAAATGGAGATAGAACCTTATAATTCTAACGCCACGATATGTTGAGTGTGTGAAGTACAGAGACCTGCATGGGCATGGTCCTCTTGGCTTCCTGGCCGGGCACCTTCCTCTGCCTCTCTACCCGTTGCCTTGGTGGAGGTGGCTCTGCCGGGAACGAGCCCAGCCTGGTAGAAAACAGACACTGGGATTAATCAGAGATATACTCTCCATGCAAAAATACAGGGGAAAATCATCCAAGACGATAACAATTAGTTATTATTAGTCAACTTGATCAATTTCTTCCATGCACATAACGAGATGGAGTGGTGTGTGTGTACCCAAGTGCTGCAATAACGCAGGCGTCAAGGTTCACAATAATCCAAAACGTAGGTACTTTACTAGGAAACTCAGGTAAATACAGATACATATGACAGTGAAGGCTCAGGACTGAACATAGGGTGACAATTGAGTCAGGTTTATATGCTGGTCGGATAACAAGACACATGTTGGTCAGTACGGTAGACACCTTTGTCTCGATCCTCACAAAGAGGTGAAGGAGAAGGAGACACTCACATGTAGTGGAAGGTCGGGGCTGTCCTGAAGCAGCACTCTGCTCTCTTAGCCAACTTCTGCCAGGCATCAGCGGGTAGGTAGCCGCCGGTTGCGCCATCCTTCTCTGCTTCCTCCTCCTCATCCTCCAATCGATTCAGCCCCATGAAGGAGAGCTGGGTAATCCATCCAAAACACAAACAGTGTTTCAGCAATCAGACTTATACAAAGTCCTGAACAAGCAAATTTGACAAGACTTGTGACAACCATATCAATAGACATCCTGACATCTGGCTAGTTAAATGCAGATACAATGATATGGTCCCTGACAAAGATACTTTGCTTCTGGGAGATTACTAGAGATGATTTCTATCAGAGTAACTACTATCTTCATCCTCCACCACCTCCTACTCTGACTCACAAGGTTCTCAGTGAAGGCAGCCGGGTCAAAGGTAGATCCCCCAGCATGCAGTTGGCTGGCCTTCTCTTTGCCAAGGTCTGTTGCTAGAATGAGGAGCTGGGCATCCAGCACTGCCTCCCGGGGCTGATGAACTGTGAGGGAAAACAAAGAGCGACGTCATTATTAAAGCAGGAGGGGAAATGGACTGTGAAAGGTGGTGGGAAGAGGCACTTTGCTTATAGAGTTCATAGGTCCATATATATTTGGACACTGACAGAACGTTCATAATTTTGGCTCTTTACACCACCACAATAGACTTGAAATGAAACAATCAAGATGTGCAGACGTTCAGCATTGATTGAGGGTAATTTGAGGGTAATCAGATGAACAGTGTAGGAATTTCAACAGTTTCTACATGTGACCCCCCTTTTTTTAATATAGTAGGTTAAACCCTGAACACCATGGATTGAATAGGTTGGAAAACCCTAAAACAAATAGCACACAAAGCAAGGTGGGTAAACTCTATTCACTAAGATAAAAAGGTTCAAACAGTTTACTTGCATTCACTGGACTAACATCACTGATGCCATCGTTGGTATTGTGTGGTTTAAATAAAGTTTAGTAAACCAAGATAGACGAGAGACGCACACAAATAAACAGGTGAAGTTGTTTCTTTGAACAGTAAAGATAATGCACATTATTTAGAAACTATAACCACAGCCCTGAGGTTACAATGTTTGACAATAGAAAACAGGCTTGAACAAAGCCACTTACTCCGCGACGATGGCATTTCATAATTCAAGTGCAACTCCCAAAATAGATCTATCATGTACCGAACAGATGGGCTCACTAACATTGTTTACTTCTTCTTCATTCTGGTTTCTGCCTTTTCCATGGCGTAAAAGAGACCGTCGACAAAATACTTAGGGCGAAAATGAACTTCACAATTTTGGACTCCGGCCCATGCCTTATGCAGAAAGGTGAGAGAGAATATTTATCATAGCATACCTTCTTTAAAAAGTTTGTTGGCCTCCTCCAGAACCTCAGTGAGTTTGTTGTTTTTGGGTTTCAACATGTCCTCTCGGTTTTCTGTGAACAGATATAATCAATGGTCAAGCCAACTCAGTATCCCTGAAAGGTGTCAAAAATAGTTACACAAAGTGGGGGAAATATGGCAGTCCTAAACAAGACTATCATGCTTTATACAACAGTTAGTTCCGACCAAGTAATTTGATTGGACAAGAGGCATTCCATGAGTGCTGATATACAGTATAACAGCACTGGGACCTTTAACTATGTATCACTCCGCCGCACAGATGTTCTACTAAATGACCGTTAATTAGACTACATGTTTGTGTTCAGGTTACTAGGCAACCGTCCATTTGAAGTTCAGTTGCGGAACTATTTTTTGTTTATTTTTATGATTAAATAAACAAACAAATCATAATCTGTTGTCGCTTATTACTGTTAACTAATAAATCGCGCTGTAGAACTGTTGTATAAAAGCAATATCACACTCGAGGTCTGCGGCCTCGTACCTACGACCGAATCACAGCCGTGCTGATATTCAGTATAACACACTCCCTCTCGTGTGATATTGCTTAAGTGTGCTCCACTCACGTTGAACCGTGCTGATGAGGTCTCGGTACTTGCTCCGGATCTCACTCCTTCGAGCCAGGTCATCACCATCATCCATCATGTCTACCGGACTGCATCCTGCCTCATCATCATCACCACCTGTGTCTCCGCCCTTCTCCGCTCTCCCATCCTGTCTGGCCATGGACTCTTCACCTCTGTTTACTGCTCTCCGGCTCATCTTGGACGAATTAGGTGTTCTGTGGTCTTCTAACCTCTTTTCCTCTTCCAAACTGAGACGTGATGGGGGGGGGGGGGGGGGGGGGAAACGTTTGGATTAGTAAAGAAGTGTAGCTAACCCTTCTGTGGTGGATGTTGGATTAAGAATGCCACGGTGATTCACTTAGACAGATATATATATATATATATTGTAAATCGATTTGCATGAAGGCTTCGGTTAAATGTAAAAATAAAAATAAAAATAAATAAATAAATCAAGTATCGAACAGGCAACCTTCAGACTAGGGCTGCAACTAACGATTATTTTGGTAGTCGACTAATCTGTCGATTGTTTTTTCGATTAGTCGCGATTAGTCGTGTGGCCGCGGCAGTGGCCGCGGGCTCCAGTGCATGTTGTACCTCACCTTCTCAAGTCTGCACACCTGTGAATGTCACCCTGTTGTCCAGTCTCTCTGGCTTAACATACGTTCCCATTGCAAATTCAAATAATGACTCATGAAATATTTGAATTTGGACCTTCCAAAACATTTAATACATACAATAATCAATCTTTGTTTCAATGAAACAAAATAAATAATAAACAGATTTATGCTTCTGCGTCACACCGACGACGCGCCCCTTCCCCGATTACTCACTCAATCCATTGCGTCGCAGTATTTTGGCTTGACTAGCGAGTTTGTGTTGTGATTTTCAACAACGTTGAAATGTATTTCCGTGTTTCAAAATAAAAATCAGAACATTTTGATTGGTTGCCGACTTGCGGCTCAATTGACCAGCCAGTGTCACATATGCCCATGTCGGCATGGGTTCAGATCCATGCCCTGCTGCAATACCCTCTCCTCCTTACTTCCTGTCTTTCACTAAAGTCTCTGTTATGTGATTAAGACAAAATAATTGACGGTTTCCCTGATTATGTATAGCCCACATGTTCTTTCCATGCACACAGCACAGTGTATTCTTCTCTCACCAGGGTAGATTTCACAGTGTGGGAGGTGTAGTTGACGGACAGACTTCTGAGGGCAGTCTATGTTGAACAGGGGTCCTGCAGGCCTCTTGCCACTCTGGGCTAGGAGCCTCGTGTCCCAGGGGACTGTCTCATAGAGCACCTCCCCCTCCCCCTTCATCCCAAACACCAGGCCTGTTATACTGCACTGGAACAGACCTGCATGGGGGCACTGGAACCTGTTGAACATACAACAATGACGAATGATATCCACCAATTCAACTATTTCGACATAGTAATCTCTTGTAGTAATCCCATACAGTCAGAAATATATGTATAATACACAATATAATGACAAAAAACAAGTTACCAGTATCTTCCCTTGCTCTCATCATCAAGGATTTCAGGAGTACATTTTTTGTGAAAAGTCTAAAAAGTAAAAGCAATTGATATTGAACCACATACTTAAATTATGAAATAGTTTTCATTTTCTTTTTACTTCCTAAATTCTCTCTATCCTTCCAGGTGAAGCTCTTACCGGGGGAGAGTCAGGCATAAACATGCTCAGGCTGAACATGTTAAATTCTTTGAAACTTAACACGACATCAGGTAAGTTGTTGTGAGACAGATGTACTCTGACATCTTCCGTGCTGTTCTTGGAATCGCCACTAGGGGGCCAACTACGGGGGCGTGGCCTGAGGCTGGATGGTCCTCTGTGTTGAGGCGAGGTTGAGGCAAGGTGAACAGTAGGTTGAATGGGTTCTGGGAGGGAGGGAGGGAGGGAGAGAAATAATCATACATTTGGAAACAACATGTCTGTCTATTATAGTCTGTCTAGTATACATACTGTATACACATATAAGTGCATACTCGCCACACACACACACACACACACACACACACACACACACACACACACACACACACACACACACACACACACACACACATGCATTATGTTGATATAGTAGACATGCAGAAAGAAAACTTCCAGAGAGTTCCCTCACCTCTCTCCTCTGCTGTCTTAGCTGAGTTCTCCACATCCATCCTGTCAAAGAATCATAATCAAAAGTGAAACAATACAAATAGTTGTTTTACTGCACAGGACCAGACCTGCCTGGGGAACTGGAACCTGTTGAACACAGTGACCCAGTCTGATCATTAAGTCTGCTAGTGACCCAGTCTGATCATTAAGTCTGCTAGTGACCCAGTCTGATCATTTGGTCTGCTAGTGACCCAGTCTGATCATTTGGTCTGCTAGTGACCCAGTCTGATCATTAAGTCTGCTAGTGACCCAGTCTGATCATTTGGTCTGCTAGTGACCCAGTCTGATCATTTGGTCTGCTAGTGACCCAGTCTGATCATTTGGTCTGCTAGTGACCCAGTCTGATCATTAAGTCTGCTAGTGACCCAGTCTGATCATTTGGTCTGCTAGTGACCCAGTCTGATCATTTGGTCTGCTAGTGACCCAGTCTGATCATTAAGTCTGCTAGTGACCCAGTCTGATCATTTGGTCTGCTAGTGACCCAGTCTGATCATTTGGTCTGCTAGTGACCCAGTCTGATCATTAAGTCTGCTAGTGACCCAGTCTGATCATTTGGTCTGCTAGTGACCCAGTCTGATCATTAAGTCTGCTAGTGACCCAGTCTGATCATTTGGTCTGCTAGTGACCCAGTCTGATCATTAAGTCTGCTAGTGACCCAGTCTGATCATTTGGTCTGCTAGTGACCCAGTCTGATCATTAAGTCTGCTAGTGACCCAGTCTGATCATTTGGTCTGCTAGTGACCCAGTCTGATCATTTGGTCTGCTAGTGACCCAGTCTGATCATTTGATCTGCTAGTGACCCAGTCTGATCATTTGGTCTGCTATGGTGCTTTTCCACTACAGGGCACGGTAAAATAGTTCTTGTTCGGGATGGGTAGCGAAAGTTGGGGAAAGGTACTTTTTTGCCAGGCTGCGTGTGACGTGTGACGCTGCACACCGTTGATTGGTCAATGGAAATCGTCATCCCATGTTCATAGATTTCTTCTCTAACCGCCATCTTTAAATACCACAACAGATTTCGCTCTAGGAAAATGTCACTTACTGTTTCTGTAATAGCTTATTAATAAAGATTCGAAAAATTATGCTGACCATCGTATTATCTTAGTTTAATGTCATTTCAATGCATCATAGAACTTTTATTTACAACAAGCATAACAAAAAAATCGCTATTATGGCGATGTGCTGTGCCTATGCTGTTCCTCAGTCCAGCGGCAGTCAAATGCCGGTAGATTCGTGTCTTGGAGGAAGCATGATATTCGCTCAGAGTTCATCTCGCTTTCCCCCCCCCGTTGATGTATTAAACAATCTAAGCAATCTAATCAGAGCAGTTGTTATTATGTAATATTATTGATGGATGTGCCCTTTTTGATGGAGAGCAGTGAGCTGATGACTGGATGTGAGCATGTATTTGACTAATGCCGATAGATTCGCGTCTTGCTCCGAAACCGGAGCTGGGAGCAGTCGGTGCAGACAGGATTTTACAGCGTTCCTTAAAACTGCCGTAATTCATGAACTATATGCCCAATCTAAAAGATTCAAACAGTTTCTGAAAGCAGAGAAGTTGCACTTTTTGAACAGTTGAACTTTTTTAGGCTTATTACGGTAGTTCACCAACAAAAAAAAGCACAGTGCTCAACGTGTCAGGAGAAATAAAAAAAGAATCATGTCGGCATTTCCCTGGTTGCGAGATCTAAACTAGTCTACTAGAACTGAAAGCGGCAAGTAACAGGCACTTAACGTTACATGTTGTAAGGCTGATCTGTGCACGATAGTGCTGCATTTTGACATAATTCTTATCGCATTTCCCCCCTCTGATCTGTATAGCGGGGGGGGGGGGGGAATCTTATGACACGTAACTACAGTCCCGGGTCGCTCAGTATAATGGAGAAGCGTTTCTGAAAGTACGGCACGGCACGGCTCGGATACAAATGCGGCCCGGTTCGGGTCGGTAGTGGAAAAGCGCCACTAGTGACCCAGTCTGATCATTTGGTCCACATGTCGGCAAGAAAAGAAAGAAAATACGAATCACAACACAAACTCTCTAGTCAAGCCAAAATACTGCAACGTAATGGATTGGGTGAGTAATCCCCACTGCTACCTAGTTAACTAGAACACTACTTTACATTGTTAGCAGGCTCACAAAACAAGCTGTGTTAGTTGACTAGCGATGTGTCATTGATTTTCAACAGCGCGGAAATGTATTCACATTTTTCGGAAGAAGAGTCAGATCATTACATCGGATCCCGACATGCGGACCAAAGTTGGTAATGATCAGACTGTGTCACATATTTAAATGACGAAAGCCCTTGAATTTAATGTCCTGAGTCATTAACAATGTTGCCCTCTCAGTAGAATTAGAGTTTTGAAAAAGAGCGTTCCAACACTTCCTGTAACACTTGTTGAGCAGAGCAGAACAGATATCAGCATACAGTGCCAACTGTAAGTATTGGGACAGTGAAGAATTGTTTCTTATTTTGGCTCAATACTGTTTTGGATTTAGAAGTTTGGATTGTAAATCAAACAATTATTAAGAGGTTATGTATACGTAGATTAAGAGGTTATGTATAGATTAAGAGGTTATGTATAGATTCTCAGCTTTTATTTGTAATGTCGGGTATTTGTGTACATATTAGTTTCACCATTTAGAAATTACAAAAATATGTTTATATAGTCCCCCTATTTCATGGCACCAAAAGTATTGGGACAGACTAATGTTTTGTTTGTTGGACTTTTAAATGAATGATATACAGCCAGTGATTCTTGAAGAATGTAACTTTAAAATCAGCTTAGTTCAACTGTCTTACCCCATCAGCACCCAAAATACAAGCTTGTTTTAAAACATGTTTTACTTGTTCATAAACAATGTAACTATAAAAAACTAGAACACTGTGTATCTTTAAAACATGGTTAAAACTATAATTTAACCATAGCTCCGTCCATTACAGTAATTTACGTTAGATTCCTCCAGCCCCATCCCGTAGCTGTTTACTAAACAGTGGCGGAGAGACCACTTGGTTGTCGTTTGAACCCCAGTTTGCCCCTTTAAGCACAATGACCCGACCAGACACTGGGTATCTTCACTGGTGATGCTCTGACAGGCCTGCCCAAACCATACCACCACATCCACCATGTTTCACAGATGAGCTGGTATGCTGTGGGTCTCGGGCAGTTCCTTTTTTCTCTAAACTTTACATGTGCAATCAGTTTGATACCTGATAATATTATAATAATAATAATATATAATATTCATTTTCTCTGTCCTACGTTTCCAGAACTTTGCAGGCTCTTTTAGGTACTTTTTAGCAACGTATAACCTGGCCATCCAGCTTTTGAGGCTAACTAGCTTGGGTTTTTCCTGGCTCAAAATAAGGCTCTTTTCTGTGCGCCCACAAACCTGTTATATTGTATAATGATACTGAATACAAATAATTATACATGAAGAAAGACCAATTTACCTGCATGTGTCCTGGCTCTGATCATTGGTAGTAGGTGTAAATTCCTTGCAAGAGCTCTAAAGAATGAGACAAAATGCAACCAAATGTTTTTTTGTTAATGATCCCTCCACACACACACACACGCACGCACGCACACACGCACGCACGCACACACACACACACACACACACACACACACACACACACACACACACACACACACACACACACACACTTGAGCAAGACTACTGTAGTTACACAGCAAATTACCAGGGTAGGGTTGGTCGTCAGAGGTGTGAGGCTCTGTAACTCTTCCATCTCTACGTCGTCAGATGGTAAACTGCTGCTAGATGAGGGCAAACTGCTGGACACTGTTTGTTTTGGGGAGATGAAAGCTTCTCCTACCAGCGGATCTGGAACCTCCATCTAGATGCAAAACGACAGCACAGGTAGAATCTTAATTTTGTGACAACCTTTCCTTATGTGTAGTTGCATGCTCAGAGCCCAAACATTCTCTTTCTTCCTCACCATTACAAGTTTATCTGTGATCTTTTGGATTACAGTGGCTTTGCTGCTCGACGAATATGAATCTCCTATCATAGGAGAGAAGATGAGAGGGAAACAGAAACAGTCAGTATCACCAATAGTTTTCCAGTGGCTTTGCTGCTCAATATCTGTTACACTGGTACAAGGCACCAGAAATGCTACCAGTCAGTTCTGCAAGAGGAAGGTTCTGTAAATCCCTCTCTAGAGGAAGTTTCTCTCTGTTTTTATAGCTTCATTAACATTTTCAGCTGAAAGATAGTCTGCACTTCTGATAGACTCAACGTTCTAACGACTATTACTTATATTGAACATATTTATCTATCTTGCTGTGTCACCTCTTCTGTCACCACTGGTTCTGGTTCATGTTCCTCAGGGTCACCAGTGTGGCCTTCACAGCTATCTCAGGGACATAGTAGCTCTCCTCCATCTTATCAACTGTGTCTAGCATGTCAGATCTCTGGGATGGGAGGATAGCCACGTAGCCGATAAGTCGACAGGTGAGATTGAATTCTCTTCTCTTCTATTATGACTTAATCTAAATTTTCAGCTGAGAGAAAGTCAGCATCAGCGAGAAGTGATAGTTTATGTGTGAAGGAAAGCCTATGATACGCTCACGGTTTTGTAATAATCACATGTATCTGTCTTGTTGCGTTACCTCTTCTGTAATCACTCTCTACCTTCTTAGCGAGATCAAACAGTTTAATCTCACTTTCCTCACTGTTCTCTTATGACCGCAGTGGTGCACCATGTTCTCCAATCATCATTGTGCATTATGCATCATTGTCAGTCTACATCATGTTATTCAAGGCAACTCTGATATGAGATCGCTAAAGTATGTTTGTCTCTGTTTTCATAGCTTCATTAACATTTAGAGTTGAATGATAGTCAGCACCAGCAAACAGGGGTGATCTTTATGTGATGGTAAACTTCTGATACACTCAACGTTCTAACGACCATTACATGTAATAAACATGTACAGAATATGTACAGAATCTTGCTGTGTTACCTCCTCTGTGATCACTCTCTAATGTCTTGACTAGGTCATTCCGGTTCATGATCCTCAGGATCACCAGTGTGATCTTCACAGCCATCTCAGGGTCATATCTCTCCACCATTTTATCCACTGTGTCTAGCCTGTCAGCGTTGTCCAGCTGGGTCTCTGGGATGGGAGCAAAGCCAAGCAGCAGCCCACTAGTCAGATGAGATTGAAATATCTTCAGCCTGTCTGTGTCCAGCTCCTCCAGAGTGTCCAGCAGCAGACCTGGTACAGTGAGACAGAGACGTGTCTTACATGTTAAACATTTCTCATGTCATTTGTGGTATTGATGTACTGTACTATTCTCAGTCTACTGTTCATCATGTTTTTCAACACAGTCCTGGAATTAATGATACCCAAGGAACCTGGTCTTCCAGTTATTATGACTTAATCTACGTTTTCAGCTGAGAGAAAGTCAGCATCAGCGAGCAGGGGTTCTCTTCATGTGAAGGAAAGCATATTATACTACAATACACTCCAACCTAACAAGGAACTGCACTCTTAAGGAACAGATGTATCTGTTACCTCTACTCCTTAATTTCCCAGCGAGATCAATCCGTTTCATCTTCCTCAGGATCTCCAGTGTGATCTTCACAGCTATCTCAGGGTTGTATCTCTCCATCATCTTATCTACTGTGTCCTGCCAGTCAGTGTTGTCCAGCTGGCTCTTTAGGATGGGAGCAAAGCCAGGGAGCATCTCAGTAGACAGGTGAGACTGAAATATGTTCATGTCCTCAGTGTTCAGTTCCACCAGAGTGGCCAGCAGCAGACCTGGTACAGTGAGAC